>NC_134696.1:12303899-12397526 GCF_050947455.1 Rhinoderma darwinii | reverse complement strand
CAGGAGTCCCAGTGATGTCAGGAGCACAGCTGGAGTCCCAGGAAGAGCCTACTAGCGCTTTGCCTGGGACTACAGCTCTGGGCAAGCCCCTGACATCACTGGGGCAGCCTCTACAGAGGGCCCTGGGGCAGCCTCTACAGAGGGCACTGGGGCAGCCTCTACAGAGGGAACTCAGGCAGCCTCTACAGAGGGCACTGGGGCAGCCTCTACAGAGGGCTCTGGGGCAGCCTCTACAGAGGGCTCTGTGGCAGCCTCTACACAGGGCACTGGGGCAGCCTCTACAGAGGGCACTGTGGCAGCCTCTACAGAGGGCACTGTGGCAGCCTCTACAGAGGGCACTGGGGCAGCCTCTACAGAGGGCACTGTGGCAGCCTCTACAGAGGGCACTGTGGCAGCCTCTACAGAGGGCACTGTGGCAGCCTCAACATAGGGCACCCTCTACAGAGGACACTGTGGCAGCCTCTACAGAGGGCACTGTGGCAGCCTCTAGGGAGGGCACTGTGGCGTTATCTACAAGTGGGTGTGTGACAGTATCTGAAGAGGACACTGGCATTATCTAGGGGTGTGTTGCATTATCTACAGAGGGCACTGTGGCCTTATCTACAGAGGGCACAGTGGCCTTATCTACAGAGGGCACTGTGGCCTTATCTACAGAGGGCACTGTGGCCTTATCTACAGAGGGCACTGTGGCCTTATCTACAGAGGGCACTGTGGCCTTATCTACAGAGGGCACTGTGGCTTTATCTACAGAGGGCACTGTGGCCTTATCTACAGAGGGCACTGTGTGTTGCATTATCCACAGAGGGTACTGCGGCAGCATCCACAGAGGGCACTGTGGCAGCATCCACAGAGGGCACTGCGGCACTATCTAAAAAGGGGCTGCCCAATCTTGACATGTGTGCTAACTGAGCCGCCGGACTGCATTTAGCGACACTTAAACTGGAAAGTTGGATTGTTGAAATAAGCACGTGGAGAAATATCTCAAATTTTAAACCTAGCGCTATTATTATAGTAATGTAGTATTATTATTCTAGTAATATAGTGTTATAGTAGTTCAAATAACTAATTGATTAACAATAATTTAGTATTGTATCAAATTTGAAAGTAATGCGGCCCGTCAACTTCCCATTTTTTCTATATGCGGCCCACTTACCCGGCCGAGTTTGAGACCCCTGATATAAACTGAGGGCGCACATACAGCTGGAAACGGCGGGAATCCCATCGACCTATCCGCTTTACCACTTCCTCACCCAATCCCCATGCCACCGCCTCTGTCGCTGCCCCAATCCGAAAAGAATGGGGGGAAAACTGCTAATTTTTCGACTCCACATCTTCCCAGAAGTAACCATAGCAACCAATTCAAAAGATGAGAGTTGGTAGGTAGATTGGAGGGTCTGATAAGTGACAACCATAGCCCACCATGCAGTAACAGCCAGATCCTCTAGAGGTAACAGCTACTGCCACCATTATAGTGACAGCTACTGACCCCAATAATAGTGACAACTACTGACCCCAATAATAGTGACAGCTACTGACTCCAATAATAGTGACAGCTACTGACCCCAATAACAGTGACTGCTACTGACCCCAATAACAGTGACAGCTACTGACCCCAATAATAGTGACAGCTACTGACCCCAATAATAGTGACAACTACTGACCCCAATAATAGTGACAGCTACTGACTCCAATAATAGTGACAGCTACTGACCCCAATAATAGTAACAGCTACTGACCCCAATAACAGTGACAGCTACTGACCCCAATAACAGTGACAGCTACTGACCCCAATAATAGTGACAGCTACTGACACCAATAATAGTGACAGCTACTGACCCCGATAATAGTGACAGCTGCAACCCCCAATAATAGTGACAGCTACTGACCCCAATAATAGTGACAGCTACTGACCCCAATAATAGTGACAGCTACTGACCCCAATAATAGTGACAGCTACTGACCCCAATAATAGTGACAGCTACTGACCCCAATAATAGTGACAGCTACTGACCCCAATAACAGTGACAGCTACTGACCCCAATAATAGTGACAGCTACTGACCCCAATAATAGTGACAGCTTTTGAACCCAATAATAGTGACAGCTACTGATCCCAATAATAGTGACAGCTACTGACCCCAATAATAGTGGCAGCTACTGACTCAATAATAGTGACTGCTACTGACCCCAATAATAGTGACAGCTACTGACCCCAATAATAGTGACAGCTACTGACCCCGATAATAGTGACAGCTACTGACCCCAATAATAGTGACAGCTACTGACCCCAATAATAGTGACAGCTACTGACCCCAATAATAGTGACAGCTACTGACCCCAATAATAGTGACAGCTACTGACCCCAATAATAGTGACAGCTACTGACCCCAATAATAGTGACAGCTACTGACCCCAATAATAGTGACAGCTACTGACCCCAATAATAGTGACAGCTACTGACCCCAATAATAGTGACAGCTACTGACCCCAATAATAGTGACAGCTACTGATCCCAATAATAGTGACAGCTACTGACCCCAATAACAGTGACAGCTACTGACCCCTATAACAGTGACAGCTACTGACCCCAATAATAGTGACAGCTACTGACTCCAATAATAGTGACAACTACTGACCCCAATAATAGTGACAGCTACTGACTCCAATAATAGTGACAGCTACTGACCCCAATAATAGTAACAGCTACTGACCCCAATAACAGTGACAGCTACTGACCCCAATAACAGTGACAGCTACTGACCCCAATAATAGTGACAGCTACTGACACCAATAATAGTGACAGCTACTGACCCCGATAATAGTGACAGCTGCAACCCCCAATAATAGTGACAGCTACTGACCCCAATAATAGTGACAGCTACTGACCCCAATAATAGTGACAGCTACTGACCCCAATAATAGTGACAGCTACTGACCCCAATAATAGTGACAGCTACTGACCCCAATAATAGTGACAGCTACTGACCCCAATAATAGTGACAGCTACTGATCCCAATAATAGTGACAGCTACTGACCCCAATAACAGTGACAGCTACTGACCCCAATAATAGTGACAGCTACTGACCCCTATAACAGTGACAGCTACTGACTCCTATAACAGTTTTCTGACGCGAACAATAACATCTTATTTATGGTGAATGATGAAGGGCTTAAAAAACTTCAAAAAACAATAAAAATAAAGATAAATTATTGGAGCACTCCACTTTATTTTTTTATTGCACCCTCCATTTGTACATTGGTGTTTCAGTGGGGTGCTGTGAGCAAAATACTTACCGATCCCCGCATCTTGTATTTTTCGGGTCCAACGCCGCTCACGTGACCTTCCCCCAGACTTGTCTGAAGTTACTGTGCTTTTGAATAAACCGGAACTCAGGCTCTCAATGCATTCCTATGGGAGCCAGAACGAGGCCACAACGAGGCCAGAACGAGGCTCCATAGGAATGCATTGACTTCCAGGAATTCTGAACAGCAGTGATTCTAGACCAGGTCAGAATGGACCCGGAAAACGACAGGATTCGGGGATCGGTAAGTATTTCTACACACAGCACTCCAGTGAAACACCAATGTACAAATGGAGGGTGCAATAAAACAATAAAGTGGAGTGCTCCTTTAAATGCTAATTTAAATGTACTGCAAAATGGTCACAATGAAGGAAGACAAAAGCGGAAAAAATTATTTGCAGCTTAATCGACAAAATTGGTTGCAACATCAAGGGGTTAATAATTATATTACATGCAGATCACTGTATACAGCTTCTCAGTTCCCCAGGGGCATACGGTTGGGAGCTTTGACTGGCGGGGTCACTTTAAGAATAAATAAATGGGGGGTGGCATCACATCATCCTGATCTACAGGGATTGGCCAGTGATCACATGGTAGGGGGGCTATAGAGCTCCCTATAAGATAGTAATGCCCTTCGTCCTCTTTGGACCCTGCAGCTTGGCGTCTTTCCCTCCCCCACTCCCTCTCTTGATTTGACTCCTTAATGACACGACCAATTTATTTTTTTTTATTTTAGTTTATTACTATTTGTGGGGTGAAATTAGCAAAAAAAAAAAAAAAAGCAAATGCGCCATTTTCTGGGGGATTTTGTTTTTACGGCGTCTATTGTGCAGTAATAACTACATGTTCACTTTATTCTACGGATTAATACGATTACGGTGATATCGACTTTATATTTTTTTCATGTTTTACCACTTTGTAAAACTATTTGTTAAAAAAATTTGTTTTGTGTCACCAAATTCTGAGAGCCATAACTTTTTTATGTTTCCGTTGATTGAGCGATGTGAGGGCTTTTGTTGTTACCATTTTGGGGTGCGACTTTTTGACTAGGTTTTATTCTATTTTTTGGGGAAACTAACGTGACCAAAAAACAGCAATTTGGGTGTTTTAAACATTTTTATTGTTTTTTTTACGGTGTTCAGCGAGTGGGTTAGATAACATCAGATTGTAATAGTTCGGACTTTTGCAAACGCGGCGATATCAGTTATGCTAACTTATATGTTGTTTAACATTACTTTAGGGAAAAAATGGGAAGAGGGAATTTTTTAGAAATGTAAATATTATTTTTGGGATACTTGTAAAAAACTTTATTTTCCTTTTTAAAATTCAGTTTAGAAGTCCCCCTAGTGGAATTGAACCAGCGATTATTGGATTGCTCAAACGATCCACTGCAATACTAACGTACTACAGTATATCATGATTTTTACAGCCACCTATGAAGCCCTGCCGGAGAACAAAGATGGCAGACCCTTCATTACGCCCCCGGGCTGCCATGATAACCATCGGCATCCCGCTATAGCATCGTGGGGGCACAAGGGCACGTCGGTGGGGGTCGCCCCTCTCATACTAATGCTTTAGATGCTGCGGTCGTGATTGACTGTGGCATCTAAGGGGTTAAACGGGAAGACTCAAAGTGATTTTTGATTCTGTCCGTTGCAGTGAGGTGTTGGCTATATTACACAGCGAATACCCGCTAAGTATGGAGCGAGCTCAGCCCGTGATCCCGCTCCATACTTTCCCTTAACGACTGCCAAGTACATGTATGAGGAATCTTGTTAAGGAGTTAGGGTATGTTCACACGCAGTGGTTTCAGACGTAATTCGGGAGTTTTAAGCCTCGAATTACGCATTAAAAAACACCCATAATACGCCTACAAACATCTGCCCATTGCTTTCAATGGGAATTACGATGTTCTGTTCCCACGAGCCTTTATTTTACGCGTCGCTGTCAAAATACGGCGCGTAAAATGACGGCTCGTCAAAAGAAGTGCAGGTCATTTCTTGGGACGTGTGAAGGTGTTTTTCATTGACACCATTGAAAAACAGCTCCAAAAACGTCCGTAAAGAACGCCGCGAAAAACGCGAGTTGTTAAAAAAAGTCTGAAAATCAGGAGTTATTTTCGCCTGAAAACAGCTCCGTATTTTCATACGTTTTTGAGTTTGCGTGTGAACATAGCCTTAAATGTCATTTTGTTGATAATTGTTTCAGAGTTTTTATGTTCATCCTGTTTTGATCATTTTGTTCTGTTCCAGATGTCACAGCGGCGGTTCTTGGAGGATCTTGTCTCTACCGTTCGTGAAATCACCCGGAAACAACTGGAGCATGCCCATCGCGCCTGCAATGTTCTGGCACCCAGGGTGACATGTTTATCTTGCAATGTGTTTATCCAACCAGCGGACAACGTCCTCAAATTTATTATTAATAATAAAAGCTGTGGCCGACCCCACTTTACCCCACATCTTGGTCTGGGTCTCAGTTATTTCATATAAATTTTAGAGGTTGTGTTATATGGGGGTGATGCCATCATTGGTCCTGTCAGTCTTGTTTTACCAAATTTAATCCCCTGTGATACAATGCCATCACCCAAAACAACATGGAAAAATCAATGGAGGGGGTAAATACTTTTTATTAGCACAGTATAACAGATGACCTTACATTGACCTCTGTGAAAAAAGACGCTAAAATGTCACTACATCAATGACTTGTGTTCTGGGGTCTGCGAAGCCCATAGCAGATATAAGTTCATAGCTGATACTAAACCATGGCAGCTCCAGAGCAGAACTGACCTTACTGTGACATCATGATGACATCACGGAGCTATGATGTCACAGAGAGATAATGAGAGGTTATAAATATTCCCCTGACAGCTGCGCGGTCTTACTTTCTGTGAATTGACACAGAGCGCGATTTTCTAATTGATTGGCGACTTTTCATTATTATGGAAATCAATGGACTGGGATTCTTCACCATCTTCTTGGCCTTTTGGTGTGTGGCCTGGCTCTCTGGTAGCTACACACTGACTGTTATCAACAGCCATGCCCCTCCACTGATGTACATCAGGTAAGATGGAGAATTACACGACTTTTATAGTTTGGGAATGTATAAGGTAATTACTTAACCCCTTAAGGACGCAGCCTAGTTTGGGCCTTAAGGCTCAGAGCCCATTTTTCAAATCTGACATATTTCACTTTATGTGGTAATAACGTCGGAATGCTTAAACCTATCCAAGCAATTCTGAGATTGTTTTCTCGTGACACTTTGGGCTTCATGTTCGTGGTAAAATTTGGTCGATATATTCAGTCTTTATTTGTGAAAAATTGCAAAATTTAGAGAAAATTTACAAAAAATAGCATTTTTCAGAATTTAAATGCATGTGCTTGAAAAACAGACGGTTATACCACCCAAAATAGTTACTAGTTCACATTTCCCATATGTCTACTTTAGATTGGCATCGTTTTTTGAACATTCTTTTATTTTTCTTGGACGTTACAAGGCTTAGAACATAAACAGCAATTTCTCATATTCTTAAGAAAATTTCAAAAGCCTTTTTTTGAAGGTGCCAGTTCAGTTCTGAAGTGGATTTGAGGGGCCTATGTATTAGAAACCCCCATAAAACACCCCATTTTAAAAACTAGACCCCTCAAAGTATTCAAAACAGCATATAGAAAGTTTTTTAACCCTTCAGGCATTTCACAGGAATTAAAGCAAAGTGGAAATTAAATTTGCAAATTTCATTTTTTCTGCTGAATTTCAATTTTATTCAATTTTTTTTTAGTAACAGAGAAGGTTTTACCAGAGAAACACTACTAAATATGTATTGTCCAGATTCTGCAGTTTTTAGAAATGTCCCACATGTGGCCCTACTGCGCTCGTGGACTAAAACACAAGCCCTAGAAGCAAAGAAGCACCTAGTGCATTTTGAGGCCTCTTTTTTATTAGAATATATTTTAGGCAGCATGCCAGGTTTGAAGAGGCGTTGAGGTATCAAAACAATGGAAACCCACCAGAAGTGACCCCATTTTGGAAATTACACCCCTCAAGGAATTCATTTATGGTTTTTGTTATCATTTTGACCGCACAGTTTTTTCACAGCACCTATTTGAATTGGGCTGTGAAATGAAAAAAATGATATTTTTTCCAATAAAATGTCATTTTTGATCAAATTTTCTTATTTTCACAGGGAACAACATACCCCATTTTGTTGCCCAATTTGTCCTTAGTGCGGCAATACCCCATTTGTGGTGATAAACTGCCGTTTGGGCCCATGGGAGGGCTCAGAAGGAAAGGAGCGCTATGTGTTTGTTGGAGTCCAGATTTTGCTGGATTGGTTTTCGGGTGCCATGTCGCATTTGCAGAGCCCCAGAGGTATCAAAGCAATGGAAACGCACCAGAAGTGACCCCATTTTGGAAACTACACCCCTCAAGGAATTCATTTATGGTTTTTGTTATCATTTTGACCGCACAGGTTTTTCACAGCACCTATTTGAATTGGGCTGTGAAATGAAAAAAATTATATTTTTTCCAATAAGATGTCATTTTTGATCAAAATTTCTTATTTTCACAGGGAACAACATACCCCATTTTGTTGCCCAATTTGTCCTTAGTGCGGCAATACCCCATTTGTGGTGATAAACTGCCGTTTGGGCCCATGGGAGGGCTCAGACAGAAAGGAGCGCTATGTGTTTGTTGGAGTCCAGATTTTGCTGCATTGGTTTTCGGGTGCCATGTTGCATTTGCAGAGCCCCAGAGGTATCAAAGCAATGGAAACCCACCAGAAGTGACCCCATTTTGGAAACTACACCCCTCAAGGAATTCATTTATGGTTTTTGTTATCATTTTGACCGCACAGTTTTTTCACAGCACCTATTTGAATTGGGCTGTGAAATGAAAAAAATGATATTTTTTCCAATAAGATGTCATTTTTGATCAAAATTTCTTATTTTCACAAGGAACAACATACCCCATTTTGTTGCCCAATTTGTCCTTAGTCCGGCAATACCCCATTTGTGGTGATAAACTGCCCTTTTTGGGCCCATGGGAGGGCTCAGAAGGAAAGGACCACCATTTGGCCTACTGGAGCTTTTCTGGTGCTAAGTCATGTGTGCAGAAGCCCCTGAGGTACCAGTACAGTTGAAACCCCCGAGAAGTGACCCCATTTTAAAAACTACACCCCTTAAGACATTCATCTAGAGGTGTAGTGAGCATTTTGACCCCACAGGTACTGTGTAAAAGATAATGCGCAGCAGATGGTGCAGTGTGAGATTTGCAATTTTATATATATATATGCCATTTCAGTGTCCAATATAGTGTGCCCAGCATGCGCCACCGGAGATATACACCCCTTAAATTGTAATGTGGGTTCTCCTGGGTACGACAATACCCTACATGTGGCTGTTATCAGCTGCCTGGGCATACGGCAGGGCTCAGAAGGGAAAGATGAGGGGGGTAAGCTGTGCGGAGTGCATCAGGGTAAATTGAAAATCAAGGGATGTATGATACATTTTAAAACAATCTTTTATACAGAGCCCTGGTTTTTCGGGACACGTGTCACATTGGTATATTGTGTTCTTCCTTATCCCCCTCTTATAGCAGACTCTGCACCTCTTTTGACTCTTTCCCTTTCCACCGGTTTGGGGACCTTCTCCTGGAAAGTGTTGCCCTGGTACGATGCGCCCCCCCTTCCTGGTCCCTAAAGATTAGATCTTGAAATTCCAGGAAAGTTCCCCTCTGGCCTGCACATCGACGTAGCACATACGCATTGTACAAAGCCATCTGTATGATGTGCCCGGCCAGCTTCTTATACTACACCGCATGGCGCTGTAGGGCTTCAGGACTTGATTTGACAAGTCCATCCCTCCCATGTACCTATTGTAGTCCAGGATGCAGTCTGGTTTGGGGGTGGCCTTTCCTTCATATATCCTAAACCTGTAGGTATACCCTGATGCACTCTCGCACAGCTTATACATCTTCACGCCATACCTTGCCCTCTTACCTGGCAGGTACTGGCGGAATTGAACCCTCCCTTTAAAATGTACCAGGGACTCATCAATAGAAAAACACTTCTCGGGGGTGTATGCTTGGGAAAACCGGGCACTGGAACGGTCTAATAGGGGTCTCCGTTTATACAAACGGTCAAAACTGGGGTAATCTCGGAGTGGGCACGGCTCATTATCAGTATAATGTAAGAAGCGAAGTATTGCCTCATTTATTTATTTTTTTAGGTTCCAGTTCATTTCTGAAGTTGCTTTGAGGGGCCCATATATTAGAAACCCCTATCAAACACCCCATTTTAGAAACTAGACCCCTCAAAGTATTCACAACAGCATTTAGAAAGTTTATGAACCCTTTAGGTGTTTCACAGAAATTTAGAGCAAAGTAGAGGTGAAATTTACTCTTTTTATACCATTTTTTTTATAACACAAAAGGATTTATCAGAGAAACACAACTTAATACTTATTGCCCAGATTCTGCAGTTTGAGAAATATCCCACATGTGGCCCTAGTGCGGTAATGGACTGAAGCACCGGCCTCCGAAGCAAAGGAGCACCTAGCGGATTTTGAGCCCTCTTTTTTATTAGGCACCATGTCCGGTTTGAAGAGGTCTTGTGGTGCCAAAACATTGGAAACCCCCCAAAAGTGACCCCAATTTGGAAACTATACCCCTTGAGGAATCCATTGTAGTTTTCATGGGGTGCATGCGGCTTTTTGATCAGTTTTTATTCCATTTTTAGGTGGCGTGGTGACTAATAAACAGCAATTCTACTATTGTTTTTGTATACTTTTTTTTTTACAGCGTTCACCGTGCGCTATAAATGATATATTAACTTTATTCTGCGGGGCGATACGATCACGGCGATACCAGATGTTTATAGTTTTTTTTTATGTCTTATGGCGTTTGCACAATAAAATACGTTTTGTAAACAATCATTCACTTTTTGTGTTACCTTATTCTAAGAGCCAGAACGTTTTTATTTTTCAATCAATAAAGCCGTGCGAGGACTTATTTTTTGCGTAACGAACTGTATTTTCCATCAGTACCATTTTTAGGTACATGCGACTTTTTGATCTCTTTTTATTCCATTTTTTGGGAGGTGAAGTGACCAAACAATTGTGATTGTGGTACGGTTTATTAATATTTTTTTTTACGGCGTTCACCGTGCGGGATAAATAACAAAATAATTTTGTAGTTCAGGCCGTTACGGACGCGGCGATACCAATTATGTATAGTTTATTTGTTTGTTTATATATTTTTATTAATAATAAAGGCCTGATAAGGGAAAAAGTGGGACTTTTACTTTTATTACTTTTAAAACTTTTATTTTCTTATTTTTACACATCTTTTTTTAACTTTTTTTTTACTTTATTACTTTGTCCCACTAGGGGACATGAGGGCAGGAGGCCCTGATCGCTATTCTAATACACTGCACTACATGCGTAGTGCAGTGTATTAGAACTGTCAGCTACTCACTGACAGCAAGCATAGTGGGTCCTGACGTTGTCAGGACCCACTAGGCTTCCGTCTATGGCATAGCCGGACGCCATTGTTTGGTGTCCGGTTGCCATAGTCACCATCGCCGGCCGCTATCGCGTAGCAGGCCGGCGATGGCAGCTTAACCCCTAAAAAGCCGCGATCTCTATAGAACGCGGCTTTTAAGGGGTTAATCAGCGGGGACACAGCGATCGGTCCCCGCTGTAGGAGCTGTGACAGCTGCTGAACAAGACAGCAGCGTCACAGCTCCTGTATGTGTCGGGAGGACGGCCGAAACGGCCGTTACTCCCGAGACGTACTATTACGGCATGGAGCGCGAACGATACAGCTGCCATGACGTAATAGTACGTCAAGGAGCGGGAAGGGGTTAAATAAGGAGGAAATTATCTAATTAACAAAATGGCTTCCATTACCCAGAGGGGCCGCAAGAGGACAGAGAAACGCATCTCCTCAGTCCTATAGATTATTATCTGACTGCTGATTATTAAGATAAAACATTTCTGACAATTTTTCTATATTATTTAACATTGAGCGTTTTTCTTTTTCTTTTACAGTGAAACGGGAAATTTCTTTCCCGAAAATATCCTGTTTAGAATAGGATTCATAGGAATGGCCATTGCCTGTAAGTAACAATCACGGAAGTGATTATAATATGCTCTTACTTCTGGGGGATGGCGGGTTATTATAAAAAGTCTTATATCTGATTATATTACTCTGGGGTCAAACCTACATTTATTTTTTACAAAAATGTGATTACTACGTCAGTGAGAGATGCAGGCCGGTTGCTAGGGACTCATTGCTGGACAAGACTGTGGTTGTTAGGTAGTGTATCCCTAGCAACCAGACTGTCAGACATGACTCAGACTTGGCATCAATCGCACCCTGCCCCCATCTCAGCCTGCAGTAGTAATCAAAATTTTCTAAAAAATAAAAATAAAGTTTTGTTAATTTCAACTGATAATAATTGTCCGGATTAGACGATGCAGATAAATGTTCCCGTCCATTATTGAAGGTTTCTTGTTGGTTTAGCATTTGGTCCGCGTTTCATAGATGTTATTAGGTTGTTTTACACGTGGTACAGGATTAATTCGGCTCATTTGCTCTTTTTCAGCTCTGGGCCTGACGTTTCTACACTATAAGTACATCATGCTCCATGCTGAAGCCTTTGGGGATCGTCAGGCCTTGGTTCAAAAGATCCTCCTGGCAATTGGATGGTCATCATGCGTCGGGACAGCCATGATGGCTACATTCTCGGTTAGTTAATAAATGTTTTACGTTAATAGGGTTGTCCCATCTTCACTAAATAGGGACCCGCTGGCAATTAGCTAATTACTGTAGGTCCGGCAGCTGAAGCCCTGGTGATCATGATCAGCGGTTATCACCGAGTGGCCACACACTAAAGTGGTATTACATGGCTTATTAGAATGAATGGACGGCCATGTAATAGATGTGTGTCCTCAATCCCCCAAGAGCAGAAGCCATTTTTTGTTAGTGGCTTTGTGCTCTGTCTAATAGGGAAGCAGGAGACCCCCCTCTATATCCATTATGTCTCTGGGGTTATTATATCAGAACACGTTAATTAGGATTTATTGGGAAGTTCTGAGGGTAAATTAGTGATTAGTTCCATAAGATTTGCTCTAACCTCTGTCTGCTTGTTTTCTAGACCTACTATTATCCAATAACTCACCGGATTAATGCTTGCATTGCATTCGGGTTTGGCAGCCTTTACAACCTTTGGCAGTCCATACTACTCTACAAATTGTCCGAAAGCCGAAACTTCATCAGCCATTTCAGACTGGCGTCCTGCATAATGGCCGTGACCTTAGTGGTTTCATGTATCCTTTCTTAAATAATATTTGAATGGAATCCAACCGTCCTTGTCTTTAGGTTCACATGTAGAAAACTTCAGATCCTGAGGTGATCATTTCCCTTCATTTTCTGATCTCTGCCGTCAGATGGCGACATGCTGGTGTAACACAGCGTCATCTGGTAACATTGTTCAGCTTCTTGCAGGAAGATGCTGAATAGAAAGCAGCGGTACTGTCATTGCTATATATGTATTATATTAACATTTATCTTACATAAAAGTGTAGTAAATCCTATAAGACACTTACTAAACATAAGAAACTTTATTTTCCTATATAATAAATTACCAGTCATTGGAAATAAGGTATCCGTATACACCCACCTGTGCGCTGGAGATCAGTGTGTAAAGGTATGTACAGTATATCTCATACATAATATCAAGTTATTGACATGCTGAGCTGCTGGTACAAACCAGTCGATGTAAAATTCCTTTAATCCGGTATTAATGAGATTATTCTGGATTATTGTATAGATTTTATTTGTACCCCTAGATGCCGTTCTATAGGAAAACAATTGGACCTATAATCTTTGTGCTCGTTCTCAGCACCATGGTGATCGTGACGTCCGCAATGTAATGGATATGGTGTCATATGACAATGGGTCAGGTCCATTTTGGCATCGCCGTCAGTCACATGACTCCATGTAATAAACATTAATGCGGCAAAACCTCGGCTGGGGCGGAAAGTTCTTGTTTTGCGCAATTTTTTCTATATTAATTTTGATATTTTTTTAACAGATCAGTGAAATGACATCAAAGATCATAGAGTGGTCGATGTTGGTCCTCATTCTGGTGAATGTATTGAGCTATTATCAGAATATGCAGGTCAGTAGACGTCACCTCATTATCACCTCGTATACCTGACCTCGTAATAACATTATTATTCATCTCTACAATCATGGGGTTTATAATGTGGATATTTGTTTCTTTTCTTAGAGTTTATCTATAACAATTACCTGGAAAAGCTTCACCATCTCCAAGAGCGAGAAGAACCATTTATAAACAATGGACACTACAGATGAGGTGGAATGGCACGTCACAGCCGAGCAGGAACTTCTCTGGGAACATCCTAAACTGCTTAACTCCAGAGATGGCGACCAATCCACCAGCTCCAACCTTTCTCCCAAATATCATCTTACATCAGGGAGAAAGAGCTACAAGAACCGTTTATGACCAGCGGACTCTACAGCGAGGTGGAATAACAAGTCACAGCCGAGCAGGAACATCTCAAACTGCAAAGGCTCTGGAAATGCCACGAAATCTACCAGCTCCAACCTTTCTCCAAAAAACAACTTACATCAGGGAGAAAGATCTACAAGATCCGTTTATGACCAGCGGACTCTACAGCGAGGTGGAATGGCACGTCACAGCCGAGCAGGAACATCTCAAACTGCAAAGGCTCTAGAAATGCCACGAAATCTACCAGCTCCAAGCTTTCTCCAAAAAACAACTTACATCAGGGAGAAAGATCTACAAGATCCGTTTATAACCAGCGGATTCTACAGCGAGGATAAATGGCACGTCACAGCCGAGCAGGAATATCTCAAACTGCAGAAGCTCCGGTTATACAACCAAGTGCCGAGACATCCACCACCTCCAACCTTTCTCCCAAATATCATCTTACCACAAGGAGAGAGAAGCAGCGGACTGTTTACTATCCTCATGGTCATTGTTTGTTGGCTTATAAAACGGTTTAGTAAAGTCATTTTCTACCACCTGAAACCTGTTTTTGTCTTTATTACTGTCAATAATAATAATAATAATAATCCTGAGTCTTCCATAGATCTGTCCTCATGAACCTGGAGGAATAAGAACGTCTCAATGTTTTTGTAGCAAAATTCAGATTTATGAAAAATATAATTATATTTTTTACACTATAAGACGTACATTTTATCAATAAAAAAATCTTGCTACAAAATGTGTACACGTGATAGTCCGGACTCAGGGGAGCCTGGCGGCCCCTTATTAGACCTAATGAGAGGCCCCCCTTTAGAGCGAATAGCGTGGGGGACACATGGGATCACTTCGCACCCCCTTTTACCCTTTTTTCTTCTTTCTTTTCCCTTATTCTGTTCCCTTGTTTTTCCTATATTCTGCTTTTCCCCCTATTTTGTCTTTTGGTGTCTTCTCACACCCCTTCTTTGGGGTGTGGCTTTACGGTATTTACCTTGTTCTAGAAGTTTCCTCAGGTTTGACCTTGTGACCAGGCAGATGTTGGCAACAGTCCAGGGATTGGTTTGAGGAGCTGAGCGGCGGGAAATCCTGGAGGATAAAAGGATGTCTGGTCCGATCAGCAGATTGTCTGAAGAAGCTGTTTGAAGCAGCCCCGCCCACCCTCCCTTGTTCAAGGACAGAATTCCCGCCCACCCTCCGTTGTTTAAGGACAGAATTCCCGCCCACCCTCCCTTGTTCAAGGACAGAATTCCCGCCCAACCTCCCTTGTTCAAGGACAGAATTCCCGCCCACCCTCCCTTGTTCAAGGACAGAATTCCCGCTCACCCTCCCTTGTTCAAGGACAGAATTCCCGCCCACCCTCCCTTGTTCAAGGACAGAATTCCCGCTCACCCTCCCTTGTTCAAGGACAGAATTCCCGCTCACCCTCCGTTGTTCAAGGACAGAATTCCCGCCCACCCTCCCTTGTTCAAGGACAGAATTCCCGCTCACCCTCCCTTGTTCAAGGACAGAATTCCCGCCCACCCTCCGTTGTTCAAGGACAGAATTCCCGCCCACCTTCCCTTGTTCAAGGACAGAATCCCCGTCGCGGAGTTTGTTAGTGGGTTGTCTCGCAGCTAATGCTGTGTGGACAAGTGCTTGTTTATTGGACGTTTCATTATTGGACATTATTTATTTAATTATTTATTTATTAATTCATTCAAGTTGATTATAAAGATTTATTAATATTTTTATGTTACCCATAATGAACACCACAGCCTTTTACTTCCAACTATATTGTATGCTTGACTTTTATTTAAAGAGGCTCTGTCACCAGATTTTGCAACCCCTATCTGCTATTGCAGCAGATCGGCGATGCAATGTAGATTACAGTAACGTTTTTATTTTAAAAAAACGAGCATTTTTGGCCAAGTTATGACCATTTTTGTAGTTATGCAAATGAGGCTTGCAAAAGTCCAAGTGGGTGTGTTTAAAAGTACAAGTCCAAGTGGGTGTGTATTATGTGCGTACATCGGGGCGTTTTTAATACTTGTACTAGCTGGGCGCTGTGAAGAGAAGTAACATCCTCTTCTCTTCAGAACGCCCAGCTTCTGACAGTGCAGACCTGTGACGTCACTCACAGGTCCTGCATCGTGACGGCCACATCGGCACCAGAGGCTACAGCTGATTCTGCAGCAGCATCAGCGTTTGCAGGTAAGATCGACTTACCTGCAAACGCTGATGCTGCTGCAGAATCAGCTGTAGCCTCTGGTGCCGATGTGGCCGTCACGATGCAGGACCTGTGAGTGACGTCACAGATCTGCACTGTCACAAGCTGGGCGTTCTGAAGAGAAGAGGATGTTACTTCTCATCAGAGCGCCCAGCTAGTGAAAGTATTAAAAACGCCCCGATGTACGCACATAATACACGCCCACTTGGACTTGTACTTTTAAACACACCCACTTGGACTTTTGCAAGCCTCATTTGCATAACTACAAAAATGGTCATAACTTGGCCAAAAATGCTCGTTTTTTTAAAATAAAAACGTTACTGTAATCTACATTGCAGCGCCTATCTGCTGCAATAGCAGATAGGGGTTGCAAAATCTGGTGACAGAGCCTCTTTAAGGTTTTTGAGGGGTTGCGAATGTTATTCCATGATCTGTATGATCGATGGTGGGCGGGGAGGGAATTCGATCACGATGTGAATATTGCATTTAGCTTCCCGTCAGCGGCCAGACACACCACTAGAGCCTGTGGAGGATGGTAAACTATTAGACCACCAAGGAGACAGCAATTTACCTTTTCCTTACCCAAGACCACCAGGGAACCAAATACTGACCCTCTATGTAATACACGGATGTGCTGGTTCCACCAGAGAGACGCTCTTTATAGATGAGGGCTGTGGCGTAGCTATAGGGGTCGCAACTGCAACCGGGCCCCTAAGCCTGTCTGCGCCGAGTCACTCACAGCACAGTGCAGAGGAGAAGGATCCTCCACCCATCGTGGGAACGGAGATAGGTAAGTAATTATGTTATAAGTCTTCTATTGGGTACATACTTATTGGGGCATTATACTGGGTATTGGAGGGGGGGTTATATGGCAGCTGCTGAGGGGGCATTATACTGAATGAGACAGCGATGGGGGCATTATACTGTAGGGGGGCATTATACTTTATGTGGCCAGCTATGGGTGGCAATATACTGTGGGGGCAGCTATAGGGGCATTATACTGTTGGCGCAGCTCTAGGGGGCATTATAGTGTGAGGGGCAACAATGGGCGCATTATACTGTAGGGGTCCAACTATGGGAACATTATTCTGTGGTGGTCAGCTATAAGGGGCATTATACGGTGTGGGGGCTGCTATGGGGAGCATTATACTGTGTGGGGGCAGTTATGGGGGGCCACTATACTGTGTGGTGGCATTATACTGTGGGGGCATTATAGTGTGGGGGCATTCATAGGGTCTGTTGGGCAAGCTAGCTGGGCATTGTATACCCTAGTCTGTCTGGCTAAAGGTCTCCCAGTGTTTTCTAGTTCCCAGTGTTACCCGTTCCTGCTGCCTGTGCCCTGCATCCCGTACAATCGTTACCTGCTGTGAAAGCCAAGTCGTGTCTTCCACTGCATCCGCGGCGTCACCTGCTGTGAAAGCCAAGTCGTGTCTTCCGCTGCATCCGCGGCGTCACCTGCTGTGAAAGCCAAGTCGTGTCTTCCACTGCATCCGCGGCATCACCTGCTGTGAAAGCAAAGTCGTGTCTTCCGCTGCATCCGCGGCGTCACCTGCTGTGAAAGCCAAGTCGTGTTCCTGCCACTGTCTACATTGCCTCAGGTACCCGTTCAGAACTATAGACATTGTTTTGTACCTTGTTGGCCAGCTGCTACCCCGCTACGCGGTACGGCCCAGTGGGTCCACACCCTGTGCCGTGACACCCAACAAGTGAAAATCCACTTCCTGGTTGGTGCTTGTTTGGCCAAGTTTTCTCAACTCATTTACATAGACTTAACAAGTCTTGCGTGAAAAATGCAGTCCGCACGGAAGTGCTTCCGTGTGGCATTTACTTCAATGGGTGCGTGATGCGTGAAAAACGCCCAAAGAACGGACATCTCGTGACTTTTTCGCAACGGACTCACGCAGCGTAAAAATCACGCACATGTCTGCACGGCCCCAATAGGTCTGTGTGATGCGCGTGAAAATCACGCGCGTTGCACGGACGTATATCCCGCTCGTCGGAATAATCCCTTAGCATAAATAAATGGGGGGTGGCATCACATCATCATGATCTACAGGGATTGGCCAGTGATCACATGGTAGGGGGGCTATAGAGCTCCCTATAAGATAGTAATGCCCTTCGTCCTCTTTGGACCCTGCAGCTTGGCGTCTTTCCCTCCCCCACTCCCTCTCTTGATTTGACTCCTTAATGACACGACCAATTTAGTTTTTTTTATTTTAGTTTATTACTATTTGTGGGGTGAAATTAGCAACAAAAAAAAAAACAGCAAATGCACCATTTTCTGGGGGATTTCGTTTTTACGGCGTCTATTGTGCAGTAATAACTACATGTTCACTTTATTCTACGGATTAATACAATTCCTGCCTCGCTGCCGGACAACTGTCTCGCACTGAAAATATGATCGCACTGTGTTCGGTCCGGTACTTGCGCCCGAAATACGTCCGTCAATTACGGACGTAATGACCTAATGACCTCGTGTGAACATACCCTCATAGTTCGGACTTTTGCAAACGCGGCGATATCAGGACTGCAAGGACCCATTGTCCACCTAATTTGCCCAGGACCTTATACCATCCTTCTTTAAATAAAACACCAACACCTTCTTTATGGAAATGTGGAAGTGGCCACAGCTTTATTATTATTTACAACCATCGACATGAAGACATATATATATTTCTTTCTCTCCTTCTCCTGAAATGCCGATGCTCCCTGTACTCCATCAGGCATGTAGGGTGCTAACTCTGTCTTCTTTGCCGTACTTTCCGCCAGCTGTGACATCTACAAAAGAACCAGAAAAACACCAGAACATAACCGTAGAAATTTTTTTAAAACCAAAACCAACACCACAAGGGGAGGGAGGGCGGGTGTTTCTCCCGCTGCAGCTTGAAGGTAAGAGGGCGTTCTGCCCCAAACCCCAGCCTTATATCTCCTTAACCAGGCCCCTCTTACCCCTTGTTCACCAATCCTGGTCCTGGGCATTATTTAAACGTTCCATCCTTCTTTAACCCCTCGCAGTCCCTGACACTCTCCCTAGACGCTTCAGTGTCTGCAAGACTGCAAGGACCCATTGTCCACCTTACCTGCCCAGGACCTTATACCATCCTTCTTTAAATAAAACACCAACACCTTCTTTATGGAAATGTGGAAGTGGCCACAGCTTTATTATTATTTACAACCATCGGCATGAAGACATATATATATATTTTCTTTTCTCTCCTTCTCCTGAAATGCCGATGCTCCCTGTACTCCATCAGGCATGTAGGGTGCTAACTCTGTCTTCTTTGCCGTACTTTCCGCCAAGGAGGGGAACTGAGAAACCTACTCAGTCCCTCGACCACCCCCACCAAGCAACGCCAGTCCTCTCTCGGCACCATCCAACAAATCTAACAGAAAGATATCGAGCCCAATATCATTGAGGTGTACCCCATCCGGCGCCAGCAAATCTGCATTATCCCCTTCCAAGGATTGGTGCCGCAGCCCAACTCCACCTATCAAGCGAACGAACCGCGACACCCGCACATTAAGCAACCTGCGCACTCTCTCCAACGCTGCCAAGTTCCTGGCACCCCGCCACACCGTCCGCGCCACTATCTCAGACCATACCACCACGCAGCGAGCGAACAGATCCTGTAAACGCGCCAAATCTGTCCGAATTAATGATAACAACTCGGCCATTTTAACTTGGCCGATATCATTCCCCCCGGCGTTAATGATCAGGACAACAGGTCCGTCAGTGTGCCTCGGAACTGCCACTACTTCTGGCAGCAACTGCACCCACCGTAGTCCCCGGACACCTCTCCAGTGGACGTCGGCCTGTGAGAGGCCCAAATTCGGACTCAACGGCCTCCGTACTGCTCGGACCGCCGCCCAATGCACATATGAGTGCCCCAGGATCCACACCTGGGGGCGCCGCGACCCTAACAAAAAGAGAAGTCGAGCTAAATTCCAGGTCAAATGAGAGAAAGGATACAGACAGGAATAGCATAACACGATACCCGGAAAGAACCGAGGAAGGAGGGGAGGGGGGAAGAGAGGGAGGGGAGGGGGGCAACACAAGGGGGGAAAAAAGAAGAACTAACAGAGGGACCACCATAATTAATCACACTTTAAAACCAAATCCGGTCGCACATACGACTTATAGCTATTCGAACACCATCTACCCAAACGCATGATAGCCACTGAATCCGTGGCAGCGCCAATCCTAAACGAATGCGTACCAAACTCGCCCGGTGGCAGCCCCAGGTATTTCTGCCCAGCCTTAAAAACCGCCTCAAATTGAAAGCGCGACAATGCTGAACCATCTTGATGTATCAAGAATTGAGCCCCGGCCGCCCGGACAGACACAAATTCTTGAACCAACCTTACTAGACAATCCTGGCCTCCCATCTTCCCAATCGACAACCAAGCTCCCCTCCCTGCCGTATCTGTTTTTGACCTCCGAACGCAGACCCGGAGGGAATCACCCAACACCACCACATCAGATCCGAGAAGCCCACCGCGTGTGTTCACGCTGGGTGGAACCAGCAAACTAACCCGCAATGCGGCAAAGAAAGCCAAAGAAAACGCTGCGCCAAACAACGAAACCTCATATTTATCCCGGCACACAAAACACAAAACGGATAGAAGCCGACCCAGGAGCGCAAAGGATACCGGACGCCACGTGTCCCTGGAAAACGCCTCTTTTCTCCACCCTTTCAAAGACTGCCTAACGACAAATTCTTTTGTAACATCTCTACATCCCCACAATTTTAACATAAAGGCCACCCCTGCTAAATGTTTACCTGCAGTGGCCGCACTGCAACCCTCCTGACGTAATTGCACCAAACTCGTAAGGGTGATATCAAGGTGACAACCATCCTGTGATGGAAAATTACCCCCCGCAATCTCCAACCACCGATCCCACGCTCTGCAATGACTCTTCCAAGTCGCTGCAACCACAGAACCCCTCAACAGTCTCATAAGTTGTCCTCGACCAGGGCCCATAAGTGAAGGGGTGGGGACTCCCCTTCTGCCAAAGCTGCCGCGTGCAATTCCCGAAACCAGGACATCTGTGAACGAGACAAAGCATCGGCCATCACATTATGAACTCCCGAACATGTTTCGCCCGAAACCACACATTCAGCTCCAAACATTTCAAAACCAACCATCGTAATAAAGCTAATACCGGCAATGAACTAGACGACAAACCGTTCACCGCGTGCACAACCGCCATGTTGTCTCTCCAGAATACAATCCGCTTATTCACCATCACGCTACCCCACAAATCTATAGCAACTATAATAGGAAACAAGTCTAATAACGTCAAATTACGTACAAAACCTAACTCCCTCCAATTCGAGGGCCAAGGGGACCTACACCAACTTCGGCCTAAAATTGCTCCAAAACCATCACTCCCAGCTGCATCCGTGAACAATTCCAAATCTATATTAGACAACTCAGCGTCCTGACAAACCGACCTCCCATTAAATGAACTCAAAAACGAATGCCAGACAAACAAATCCTTTTTCATCCAAGAAGTTACCCGGATGAAATGATCCGATTTCAATATACCCCTAGTGGCTAATGACAAACGCCGAGAAAAAACACGACCCATAGGAATTATCCGACAGGCAAACACCAGCAATCCCAACAACGACTGTAACTGCTTTAATGTCACTTTTTTAGACTCCATGACCTGGTCAACCTGGGACACCAAACTTGCCAATTTGTCATCAGGCAAGCAAAAAATCATCCGTACGGTATCTATTTCAATACCCAAAAAGGACAAAACAGTTACCGGGCCCTCAGTTTTTTCTTCTGAAATAGGTACACCAAAACGAGACATCACCTGTCGAAACACCCGCAGCAACGTGCTGCACAACGCAGAGCCCCTAGGGCCCACAAAAAGAAAATCATCCAAATAATGAATGACCGAAGCAAACCCAGACTCCAAGCGAACTACCCATTCTAGAAATGAAGCAAACATTTCAAAATAACTGCACGATATGGAACAACCCATGGGAAGGCACATATCAACATAAAATGCACCGTCCAAACAGCAACCCAGCAGGTGAAAACAGTCCGGATGAAGCGGCAGCAACCGAAATGCCGCTTCAATGTCAGACTTAGCTAAAAACGCGCCCTGTCCTGCCGCCTGCACCAACCTCAATGCAACATCGAAAGAAGTATACGAAACCGCCGCATCCGCCCTGGAGATCCCGTCGTTAACCGATCCACCGCAGGGAAAGGAAAGGTGATGAATCAACCTAAACTTCCCCTGCTCCTTCTTTGGAACTAAGCCAAGGGGGGAAACTCGTAAGTTTGGATACGGCGGCTCGCGAAATGGATCTGCCATTCTCCCCAACTCAACTTCCTTTGCCAATTTTAGACGCGCAACACCGACATTCTCATTGATCGACTTCAAATTGTCAGCCAATGACAATGTTGCAGAATATTCAAAAGGGATCTCAAAACCATAGGAAAACCCACTAGTGAGCATCTCTGCTTCCCGTCTCCTGTGGTACCGCTCTAACCATGGGCCCATCTCGAGAACGTCCACCGGCGTTCTCCGCTGCGCCGGAAGGAGGTGCCTTGGCCGGCTGCTTACCTCTCCGGAAACACCTGAGCGCCGAATGAGCGCACCCACAGATGGAGCATTCATGTCGGAATTTGCACGTGGCAAAGAACCGACAATGACCCTCGTTGTAGAGCCAGCAGGCTCCCGTGGGCCTAGCGGCCGCAGCTCCAGGGACGGGGCCTGGCGCTTCGGCCACACTGGGAAAGGGGCGTTGTTGTCTGCTCCCTTGCGCTAAGATGAGCTGCAACCAAACATCCGTTGCCTTTGTCGCCCAACTAATATCCGGCGACAAAGCCAAACGACGCCGAAATTCTTCATCGTAACGCCACCAGGCTGCACCACCGTGCAGCCTGTGGGCGCTGAAAATTGTGTCAAAGTAAACAAACAACTCGGCCCCTTTTACGGGTTAGCGCTGGCAAATAACATGAGCCAGTGTAGCATAACACTGTACCCAGTTGCCAAAAGTTTTCGCGACCTTAACTTTTTTATCTGAACCTCTCTCAAATACCCGCTCCTTATCGACAGTCACCTGCTCCACAGAGACCAAGGACCAAATATCCACAAATTCATTCCTCCAAATTTTGTCCTTGATCTCCGCTGACAAATGAGTCCCGAGAGGAGCGACCCCACAAAACAAAGAATCCCGAAACTTTAGACTAGCTAAAGTATTTTCTCTCTCAGAGGGGAGCCTAGCCCCCCCTGGTGGCACAGAGGGAACTGACGTTCCCTCGTTCACATTCAAACCAGCCACCACGGCTTTTAAAACAGAAATCAGATCCGTACCCGATGCATTAGATTTATTAAGCCATGCGTCACCGCAGGCCGACTCACCGCTCCCAGAGGTCCCACCGACTCCAGAGGGTCCTTCAGCCACTTGCCGCGGCACTGGAACCATGGCCTGAACCTCCTCAAACCGACCCGGCGGGAGGAACAACCTGGGACAGCTGCTCACGATCCTCCGACAAGTGCCGCACCTCCCGGCGTCGACTGTGTCCCTGCGGCCGTGATGATCTCCGCGAAGACCTCTTCCGCGACTCCGATGAGGCAGATGCTGATGACGCTGACGAGGAGGAGAATCCTTCGCTGGATGACGAGGAAGACCGCCGACCATGCCTCTTCGCGCCACCCGATCTGCGACGTCTGCGATGGCCGTGGCGGCGATGTCTTCCAGAACGACGTTTCCTCCCTCGCCTGGAACGCTCCCTCACCGAACCTACAGGAGAAAAATTAGATGAGGCAGGAGAAGGGCAAACCGGACCAGACGTTCCCCTGACCCTACACTCACTAGAACAATCCCCACCCGGCCTCGACCCCTGCTGGCAGGGGACCGGAGGAGACCGGGGCTGAGAAGCAGCAGGCGCAGCAGAAGCCCCCGCCCCAGGGCTGGGCTGAGTACTCACCGCTCGCTTCTTTGTGCCCGCCACCATATTCTTTACATGGGCGCCGCCATCTTGCTTCCTGGCTGACCTGCGCCGACCCGGAAGACCCGCCTCTGTTCTCTCTCCAACCATTTCCGGCTGAACAGAGAACAAAACGGGGAGCGATGACGTCGGTGCTGGCTGCTTGCAGGAACCGGAAGTAAGTCCCAGTTCCCGCGAACAAACATGCCTTGTGGTAGGCAACCATGGCGGACCAGCTTTCTGGACCCGCCATACTCACCCCACTGTCCAGGAAGTCGCCTGCCCCATCCGTACCCGCAGCTGCAGCTCGAGGTAGGTTGTACCGTGCCTGTGCCGGTTTAACCGCAGCCCTCTTACCGCTATGGGGAGGGACGCCAGAGCGACGCGTGGACGGGGGAGAGGGCGGCACTATGTCGCCCAACGAAGCGCCGGGTGAAATAGGCCTAGGGGAAATACTGGGACCAGCGCGCAACGGTGCAGCAGTCACCGCGCCTCGAACGGGAACGGGGCTGGAGCTTAAGCGAACAGGGGGGCGGATAACACGCTGCGGCCTACCTAGGGTAGCCGCTCCCGGCTGTTCCATGCCCCGATCCGATCCACTCCTTCTCCCATCCGCCAACAGGGATTCCAGCCAGGCAGGCCCCTCCTAAGCCACCCGCTGTGCCACCTGCCGCAAAAGATCCTCCACCATCAGTGCAAGACTGTCCGCCGAAACGACAGGAAAAAAGGCTCTGAATCTCCCAGCTCCACCAGAGGATGTTTCTCCCGCTGCAGCTTGGAGGTAAGAGGGCGTTCTGCCCCAAACCCCAGCCTTATATCTCCTTAACCACTCCCCTCTTACCCCTTGTTCACCAATCCTGGTCCTGGGCATTATTTAAACGTTCCATCCTTCTTTAACCCCTCGCAGTCCCTGACACTCTCCCTAGGCGCTTCAGTGTCTGCAATTATACTAATTTATATGTTGTTTAACATTACTTTAGGGAAAAAATGGGAAGAGGGAATTTTTTAGAAATGTAAATATTATTTTTTGGGATATTTGCAAAAAACTTTATTTTACTTTTTAGGCTATGTTCACACGGAGTATTTTGGGGGAGGAATATCTGCCTCAAAATTCCATTTGGAACTTTGAGGCAGATATTCCTCTCCCTGCACGCCGATTTTAGCGGCGATTATCGCGCCGTTTTTCGCCCGCGGCCATTGAGCGCCGCGGGCATAAAACAGCGAGAAATACGCTTTCTCCTGCCTCCCATTGAAGTCAATGGGAGGTCAGAGGCGGAAGCGCCCGAAGATAGGGCATGACGCTTCTTTTTCCCGCGAGGCAGTTTTACTGCTCGCGGGAAAAAGACGCCGACGCCTCCCATTGAAATCAATGGGAGGCGTTCTCGGGCCGTTTTTGCCGAGTTTTGCGACGCGGTTTCCGCGTCAAAAAACTCGGCAAAATACCCTGTGTGAACATAGCCTTAAAATTCAGTTTAGAAGTCCCCCTAGTGGACTTTGTGAAGGATGATTTATTTGCTTATATTCTCTGTATGAAATTACATTGTGAATTATCAAGCAGGAGGCCAAATTACTAAGATATGTAATATGTGAAAGTGATGATAATGTTTAAATGATTTAGTTTCGTGCAGCAGCCATCTTGTCTGGAGTTCCCATCTTGTCTGGAGTTCCCATCTTGGTTCTTTTGTAGTGAATAGGAAAGTCATTGTTCCTTTAATACAAGTAATGTTGATTTCGTATGTTTTATCTTTGACCTTGGTTCCCATGTGAAGTTGGATAGGGAGTGAGATGGGGGGATGGCAAGTATGCGTGAGGGAAGGTCTCCCCCATCTCCACGAGGACATTCTGTCCAAAAGAGAGATAAGACACTTGTAAACATTATGTGTGAAGAATTATAATGATGTATCTGGGATGTATTTTATTGTATGTTTTTTACTGAATAACAAATACTGTTACATTGTCTCTGATTGGTTTACCTCAAGCCGACACCCCTTCTGAATTTCAGTTTAACAGTTTGAGTTTGGTAATAAATCCTTCAGAGGAGCATTTTGAACATATAAGCGAGTCTGTGTGTTTTCTTCTCCTCTCTCGATATATATCGGTGAAATATTCTAATTAGGATACTGACTAATGGAGTCTGGCCTTGAGAGTCTGTTGGGACTCGTATAAATTTCAGTCTAATATATTTTGAGCGATGGATTTCCACGACAACTTGAACCAGCGATTATTGTATTGCTCACACGATCCACTGCAATACTAAAGTATTACAGTATATCATGATTTTTACAGCCACCTATGAAGCCCTGCCGGAGAACAAAGATGGCAGACCCTTCATTAGGCCCCCGGGCTGCCATGATAACCATCGGCATCCCGCTATAGCATCGTGGGGGCACAAGGGCACGTCGGTGGGGGTCGCCCCTCTCATTCTAATGCTTTAGATGCTGCGGTCGGGATTGACTGTGGCATCTAAGGGGTTAAACGGGAAGACTCAAAGTGATTTTTGATTCTGTCCGTTGCAGTGAGGTGTTGGCCATATTACACAGCGAATACCCGCTAAGTATGGAGCGAGCTCAGCCCGTGATCCCGCTCCATACTTTCCCTTAACCACTGCCAAGTACATGTATGTGGCATCTTGTTAAGGAGTTAGGGTATGTTCACACGCAGTGGTTTCAGACGTAATTCGGGAGTTTTAAGCCTCGAATTACGCATTAAAAAACACCCATAATATGTCTACAAACATCTGGCCATTGCTTTCAATGGGAATTACGATGTTCTGTTCCCACGAGCCTTTATTTTACGCGTCGCTGTCAAAATACGGCGCGTAAAATGACGGCTCGTCAAAAGAAGTGCAGGTCATTTCTTGGGACGTGTGGAGGCGTTTTTCATTGACTCCATTGAAAAACAGCTCCAAAAATGTCCGTAAAGAACGCCGCGAAAAACACGAGTTGTTAAAAAAAGTCTGAAAATCAGGAGTTATTTTCGCCTGAAAACCGCTCCGTATTTTCAGACGTTTTTGAGTTTGCGTGTGAACATAGCCTTAAATGTCATTTTGTTGATAATTGTTTCAGAGTTTTTATGTTCATCCTGTTTTGATCATTTTGTTCTGTTCCAGATGTCACAGCGGCGGTTCTAGGAGGATCTTGTCTCTACCGCTCGTGAAATCACCCGGAAACAACTGGAGCATGCCCATCGCGCCTGCAATGTTCTGGCACCCAGGGTGACCTGTTTATCTTGCAATGTGTTTATCCAACCAGCGGACAACGTCCTCAAATTTATTGTTAATAATAAAAGCTGTGGCCGACCCCCACTTTACCCCCACATCTTGGTCTGGGTCTCAGTTATTTCATATAAATGTTAGAGGTTGTGTTATATGGGGGTGATGCCATCATTGGTCCTGTCAGTCTTGTTTTACCAAATTTAATCCCCTGTGATACAATGCCGTCACCCAAAACAACATGGAAAAATCAATGGAGAGGGGTAAATACTTTTTATTAGCACAGTATAACAGATAACCTTACATTGACCTCTGTGAAAAAAGATGCTAAAATGTCACTACATCAATGACTTGTGTTCTGGGGTCTGCGAAGCCCATAGCAGATATAAGTTCATAGCAGATACTAAACCATGGCAGCTCCAGAGCAGAACTGACCTTACTGTGACATCATGATGACATCACGGAGCTATGATGTCACAGAGAGATAATGAGAGGTTATAAATATTCCCGTGACAGCTGCGCGGTCTTACTTTCTGTGAATTGACACAGAGCGCGATTTTCTAATTGATTGGCGACTTTTCATTATTATGGAAATCAATGGACTGGGATTCTTCACCATCTTCTTGGCCTTTTGGTGTGTGGCCTGGCTCTCTGGTAGCTACACACTGACTGTTATCAACAGCCATGCCCCTCCACTGATGTACATCAGGTAAGATGGAGAATTACACGACTTTTATAGTTTGGGAATGTATAAGGTAATTACTTAAATAAGGAGGAAATTATCTAATTAACAAAATGGCTTCCATTACCCAGAGGGGCCGCAAGAGGACAGAGAAACGCATCTCCTCAGTCCTATAGATTATTATCTGACTGCTGATTATTAAGATAAAACATTTCTGACAATTTTTCTATATTATTTAACATTGAGCGTTTTTCTTTTTCTTTTACAGTGAAACGGGAAATTTCTTTCCCGAAAATATCCTGTTTAGAATAGGATTCATAGGAATGGCCATTGCCTGTAAGTAAATATCACGGAAGTGATTATAATATGCTCTTACTTCTGGGGGATGGCGGGTTATTATAAAAAGTCTTATATCTGATTATATTACTCTGGGGTCAAACCTACATTTATTTTTTACAAAAATGTGATTACTACGTCAGTGAGAGATGCAGGCCGGTTGCTAGGGACTCATTGCTGGACAAGACTGTGGTTGTTAGGTAGTGTATCCCTAGCAACCAGACTGTCAGACATGACTCAGACTTGGCATCAATCGCACCCTGCCCCCATCTCAGCCTGCAGTAGTAATCAAAATTTTCTAAAAAATAAAAATAAAGTTTTGTTAATTTCAACTGATAATAATTGTCCGGATTAGACGATGCAGATAAATGTTCCCGTCCATTATTGAAGGTTTCTTGTTGGTTTAGCGTTTGGTCCGCGTTTCATAGATGTTATTAGGTTGTTTTACACGTGGTACAGGATTAATTCGGCTCATTTGCTCTTTTTCAGCTCTGGGCCTGACGTTTCTACACTATAAGTACATCATGCTCCATGCTGAAGCCTTTGGGGATCGTCAGGCCTTGGTTCAAAAGATCCTCCTGGCAATTGGATGGTCATCATGCGTCGGGACAGCCATGATGGCTACATTCTCGGTTAGTTAATAAATGTTTTACGTTGATAGGGTTGTCCCATCTTCACTAAATAGGGACCCGCTGGCAATTAGCTAATTACTGTAGGTCCGGCAGCTGAAGCCCTGGTGATCATGATCAGCGGTTATCACCGAGTGGCCACACACTAAAGTGGTATTACATGGCTTATTAGAATGAATGGACGGCCATGTAATAGATGTGTGTCCTCAATCCCCCAAGAGCAGAAGCCATTTTTTGTTAGTGGCTTTCTGCTCTGTCTAATAGGGAAGCAGGAGACCCCCCTCTATATCCATTATGTCTCTGGGGTTATTATATCAGAACACGTTAATTAGGATTTATTGGGAAGTTCTGAGGGTAAATTAGTGATTAGTTCCATAAGATTTGCTCTAACCTCTGTCTGCTTGTTTTCTAGACCTACTATTATCCAATAACTCACCGGATTAATGCTTGCATTGCATTCGGGTTTGGCAGCCTTTACAACCTTTGGCAGTCCATACTACTCTACAAATTGTCCGAAAGCCGAAACTTCATCAGCCATTTCAGACTGGCGTCCTGCATAATGGCCGTGACCTTAGTGGTTTCATGTATCCTTTCTTAAATAATATTTGAATGGAATCCAACCGTCCTTGTCTTTAGGTTCACATGTAGAAAACTTCAGATCCTGAGGTGATCATTTCCCTTCATTTTCTGATCTCTGCCGTCAGATGGCGACATGCTGGTGTAACACAGCGTCATCTGGTAACATTGTTCAGCTTCTTGCAGGAAGATGCTGAATAGAAAGCAGCGGTACTGTCATTGCTATATATGTATTATATTAACATTTATCTTACATAAAAGTGTAGTAAATCCTATAAGACACTTACTAAACATAAGAAACTTTATTTTCCTATATAATAAATTACCAGTCATTGGAAATAAGGTATCCGTATACACCCACCTGTGCGCTGGAGATCAGTGTGTAAAGGTATGTACAGTATATCTCATACATAATATCAAGTTATTGACATGCTGAGCTGCTGGTACAAACCAGTCGATGTAAAATTCCTTTAATCCGGTATTAATGAGATTATTCTGGATTATTGTATAGATTTTATTTGTACCCCTAGATGCCGTTCTATAGGAAAACAATTGGACCTATAATCTTTGTGCTCGTTCTCAGCACCATGGTGATCGTGACGTCCGCAATGTAATGGATATGGTGTCATATGACAATGGGTCAGGTCCATTTTGGCATCGCCGTCAGTCACATGACTCCATGTAATAAACATTAATGCGGCAAAACCTCGGCTGGGGCGGAAAGTTCTTGTTTTGCGCAATTTTTTCTATATTAATTTTGATATTTTTTTAACAGATCAGTGAAATGACATCAAAGATCATAGAGTGGTCGATGTTGGTCCTCATTCTGGTGAATGTATTGAGCTATTATCAGAATATGCAGGTCAGTAGACGTCACCTCATTATCACCTCGTATACCAGACCTCGTAATAACATTATTATTCATCTCTACAATCATGGGGTTTATAATGTGGATATTTGTTTCTTTTCTTAGAGTTTATCTATAACAATTACCTGGAAAAGCTTCACCATCTCCAAGAGCGAGAAGAACCATTTATAAACAATGGACACTACAGATGAGGTGGAATGGCACGTCACAGCCGAGCAGGAACTTCTCTGGGAACATCCTAAACTGCTTAACTCCAGAGATGGCGACCAATCCACCAGCTCCAACCTTTCTCCCAAATATCATCTTACATCAGGGAGAAAGAGCTACAAGAACCGTTTATGACCAGCGAACTCTACAGCGAGGTGGAATAACAAGTCACAGCCGAGCAGGAACATCTCAAACTGCAAAGGCTCTGGAAATGCCACGAAATCTACCAGCTCCAACCTTTCTCCAAAAAACAACTTACATCAGGGAGAAAGATCTACAAGATCCGTTTATGACCAGCGGACTCTACAGCGAGGTGGAATGGCACGTCACAGCCGAGCAGGAACATCTCAAACTGCAAAGGCTCTAGAATTGCCACGAAATCTACCAGCTCCAAGCTTTCTCCAAAAAACAACTTACATCAGGGAGAAAGATCTACAAGATCCGTTTATAACCAGCGGATTCTACAGCGAGGATAAATGGCACGTCACAGCCGAGCAGGAATATCTCAAACTGCAGAAGCTCCGGTTATACAACCAAGTGCCGAGACATCCACCACCTCCAACCTTTCTCCCAAATATCATCTTACCACAAGGAGAGAGAAGCAGCGGACTGTTTACTATCCTCATGGTCATTGTTTGTTGGCTTATAAAACGGTTTAGTAAAGTCATTTTCTACCACCTGAAACCTGTTTTTGTCTTCATTACTGTCAATAATAATAATAATCCTGAGTCTTCCATAGATCTGTCCTCATGAACCTGGAGGAATAAGAACGTCTCAATGTTTTTGTAGCAAAATTCAGATTTATGAAAAATATAATTATATTTTTTACACTATAAGACGTACATTTTATCAATAAAAAAATCTTGCTACAAAATGTGTACACGTGATAGTCCGGACTCAGGGGAGCCTGGCGGCCCCTTATTAAACCTAATGAGAGGCCCCCCTTTAGAGCGAATAGCGTGGGGGACACATGGGATCACTTCGCACCCCCTTTTACCCTTTTTTCTTCTTTCTTTTCCATTATTCTGTTCCCTTGTTTTTCCTATATTCTGCTTTTCCCCCTATTTTGTCTTTTGGTGTCTTCTCACACCCCTTCTTTGGGGTGTGGCTTTACGGTATTTACCTTGTTCTAGAAGTTTCCTCAGGTTTGACCTTGTGACCAGGCAGATGTTGGCAACAGTCCAGGGATTGGTTTGAGGAGCTGAGCGGCGGGAAATCCTGGAGGATAAAAGGATGTCTGGTCCGATCAGCAGATTGTCTGAAGAAGCTGTTTGAAGCAGCCCCGCCCACCCTCCCTTGTTCAAGGACAGAATTCCCGCCCACCCTCCGTTGTTTAAGGACAGAATTCCCGCCCACCCTCCCTTGTTCAAGGACAGAATTCCCGCCCAACCTCCCTTGTTCAAGGACAGAATTCCCGCCCACCCTCCCTTGTTCAAGGACAGAATTCCCGCTCACCCTCCCTTGTTCAAGGACAGAATTCCCGCCCACCCTCCCTTGTTCAAGGACAGAATTCCCGCTCACCCTCCCTTGTTCAAGGACAGAATTCCCGCTCACCCTCCGTTGTTCAAGGACAGAATTCCCGCCCACCCTCCCTTGTTCAAGGACAGAATTCCCGCTCACCCTCCCTTGTTCAAGGACAGAATTCCCGCCCACCCTCCGTTGTTCAAGGACAGAATTCCCGCCCACCTTCCCTTGTTCAAGGACAGAATCCCCGTCGCGGAGTTTGTTAGTGGGTTGTCTCGCAGCTAATGCTGTGTGGACAAGTGCTTGTTTATTGGACGTTTCATTATTGGACATTATTTATTTAATTATTTATTTATTAATTCATTCAAGTTGATTATAAAGATTTATTAATATTTTTATGTTACCCATAATGAACACCACAGCCTTTTACTTCCAACTATATTGTATGCTTGACTTTTATTTAAGGTTTTTGAGGGGTTGCGAATGTTATTCCATGATCTGTATGATCGATGGTGGGCGGGGAGGGAATTCGATCACGATGTGAATATTGCATTTAGCTTCCCGTCAGCGGCCAGACACACCACTAGAGCCTGTGGAGGATGGTAAACTATTAGACCACCAAGGAGACAGCAATTTACCTTTTCCTTACCCAAGACCACCAGGGAACCAAATACTGACCCTCTATGTAATACACGGATGTGCTGGTTCCACCAGAGAGACGCTCTTTATAGATGAGGGCTGTGGCGTAGCTATAGGGGTCGCAACTGCAACCGGGCCCCTAAGCCTGTCTGCGCCGAGTCACTCACAGCACAGTGCAGAGGAGAAGGATCCTCCACCCATCGTGGGAACGGGGATAGGTAAGTAATTATGTTATAAGTCTTCTATTGGGTACATACTTATTGGGGCATTATACTGGGTATTGGAGGGGGGGTTATATGGCAGCTGCTGAGGGGGCATTATACTGAATGAGACAGCGATGGGGGCATTATACTGTAGGGGGGCATTATACTTTATGTGGCCAGCTATGGGTGGCAATATACTGTGGGGGCAGCTATAGGGGCATTATACTGTTGGCGCAGCTCTAGGGGGCATTATAGTGTGAGGGGCAACAATGGGCGCATTATACTGTAGGGGTCCAACTATGGGAACATTATTCTGTGGTGGTCAGCTATAAGGGGCATTATACGGTGTGGGGGCTGCTATGGGGAGCATTATACTGTGTGGGGGCAGTTATGGGGGGCCACTATACTGTGTGGTGGCATTATACTGTGGGGGCATTATAGTGTGGGGGCATTCATAGGGTCTGTTGGGCAAGCTAGCTGGGCATTGTATACCCTAGTCTGTCTGGCTAAAGGTCTCCCAGTGTTTTCTAGTTCCCAGTGTTACCCGTTCCTGCTGCCTGTGCCCTGCATCCCGTACAATCGTTACCTGCTGTGAAAGCCAAGTCGTGTCTTCCGCTGCATCCGCGGCGTCACCTGCTGTGAAAGCCAAGTCGTGTCTTCCACTGCATCCGCGGCATCACCTGCTGTGAAAGCCAAGTCGTGTTCCTGCCACTGTCTACATTGCCTCAGGTACCCGTTCAGAACTATAGACATTGTTTTGTACCTTGTTGGCCAGCTGCTACCCCGCTACGCGGTACGGCCCAGTGGGTCCACACCCTGTGCCGTGACACCCAACAAGTGAAAATCCACTTCCTGGTTGGTGCTTGTTTGGCCAAGTTTTCTCAACTCATTTACATAGACTTAACAAGTCTTGCGTGAAAAATGCAGTCCGCACGGAAGTGCTTCCGTGTGGCATTTACTTCAATGGGTGCGTGATGCGTGAAAAACGCCCAAAGAACGGACATCTCGTGACTTTTTCGCAACGGACTCACGCAGCGTAAAAATCACGCACATGTCTGCACGGCCCCAATAGGTCTGTGTGATGCGCGTGAAAATCACGCGCGTTGCACGGACGTATATCCCGCTCGTCGGAATAATCCCTTAGCATAAATAAATGGGGGGTGGCATCACATCATCATGATCTACAGGGATTGGCCAGTGATCACATGGTAGGGGGGCTATAGAGCTCCCTATAAGATAGTAATGCCCTTCGTCCTCTTTGGACCCTGCAGCTTGGCGTCTTTCCCTCCCCCACTCCTTCTCTTGATTTGACTCCTTAATGACACGACCAATTTAGTTTTTTTTATTTTAGTTTATTACTATTTGTGGGGTGAAATTAGCAAAAAAAAACAAAACAGCAAATGCACCATTTTCTGGGGGATTTCGTTTTTACGGCGTCTATTGTGCAGTAATAACTACATGTTCACTTTATTCTACGGATTAATACAATTCCTGCCTCGCTGCCGGACAACTGTCTCGCACTGAAAATATGATCGCACTGTGTTCGGTCCGGTACTTGCGCCCGAAATACGTCCGTCAATTACGGACGTAATGACCTAATGACCTCGTGTGAACATACCCTCATAGTTCGGACTTTTGCAAACGCGGCGATATCAGGACTGCAAGGACCCATTGTCCACCTAATTTGCCCAGGACCTTATACCATCCTTCTTTAAATAAAACACCAACACCTTCTTTATGGAAATGTGGAAGTGGCCACAGCTTTATTATTATTTACAACCATCGACATGAAGACATATATATATTTCTTTCTCTCCTTCTCCTGAAATGCCGATGCTCCCTGTACTCCATCAGGCATGTAGGGTGCTAACTCTGTCTTCTTTGCCGTACTTTCCGCCAGCTGTGACATCTACAAAAGAACCAGAAAAACACCAGAACATAACCGTAGAAAATATTTTAAAACCAAAACCAACACCACAAGGGGAGGGAGGGCGGGTGTTTCTCCCGCTGCAGCTTGAAGGTAAGAGGGCGTTCTGCCCCAAACCCCAGCCTTATATCTCCTTAACCAGGCCCCTCTTACCCCTTGTTCACCAATCCTGGTCCTGGGCATTATTTAAACGTTCCATCCTTCTTTAACCCCTCGCAGTCCCTGACACTCTCCCTAGACGCTTCAGTGTCTGCAAGACTGCAAGGACCCATTGTCCACCTTACCTGCCCAGGACCTTATACCATCCTTCTTTAAATAAAACACCAACACCTTCTTTATGGAAATGTGGAAGTGGCCACAGCTTTATTATTATTTACAACCATCGGCATGAAGACATATATATATATTTTCTTTTCTCTCCTTCTCCTGAAATGCCGATGCTCCCTGTACTCCATCAGGCATGTAGGGTGCTAACTCTGTCTTCTTTGCCGTACTTTCCGCCAAGGAGGGGAACTGAGAAACCTACTCAGTCCCTCGACCACCCCCACCAAGCAACGCCAGTCCTCTCTCGGCACCATCCAACAAATCTAACAGAAAGATATCGAGCCCAATATCATTGAGGTGTACCCCATCCGGCGCCAGCAAATCTGCATTATCCCCTTCCAAGGATTGGTGCCGCAGCCCAACTCCACCTATCAAGCGAACGAACCGCGACACCCGCACATTAAGCAACCTGCGCACTCTCTCCAACGCTGCCAAGTTCCTGGCACCCCGCCACACCGTCCGCGCCACTATCTCAGACCATACCACCACGCAGCGAGCGAACAGATCCTGTAAACGCGCCAAATCTGTCCGAATTAATGATAACAACTCGGCCATTTTAACTTGGCCGATATCATTCCCCCCGGCGTTAATGATCAGGACAACAGGTCCGTCAGTGTGCCTCGGAACTGCCACTACTTCTGGCAGCAACTGCACCCACCGTAGTCCCCGGACACCTCTCCAGTGGACGTCGGCCTGTGAGAGGCCCAAATTCGGACTCAACGGCCTCCGTACTGCTTGGACCGCCGCCCAATGCACATATGAGTGCCCCAGGATCCACACCTGGGGGCGCCGCGACCCTAACAAAAAGAGAAGTCGAGCTAAATTCCAGGTCAAATGAGAGAAAGGATACAGACAGGAATAGCATAACACGATACCCGGAAAGAACCGAGGAAGGAGGGGAGGGGGGAAGAGAGGGAGGGGAGGGGGGCAACACAAGGGGGGAAAAAAGAAGAACTAACAGAGGGACCACCATAATTAATCACACTTTAAAACCAAATCCGGTCGCACATACGACTTATAGCTATTCGAACACCATCTACCCAAACGCATGATAGCCACTGAATCCGTGGCAGCGCCAATCCTAAACGAATGCGTACCAAACTCGCCCGGTGGCAGCCCCAGGTATTTCAGCCCAGCCTTAAAAACCACCTCAAATTGAAAGCGCGACAATGCTGAACCATCTTGATGTATCAAGAATTGAGCCCCGGCCGCCCGGACAGACACAAATTCTTGAACCAACCTTACTAGACAATCCTGGCCTCCCATCTTCCCAATCGACAACCAAGCTCCCCTCCCTGCCGTATCTGTTTTTGATCTCCGAACGCAGACCCGGAGGGAATCACCCAACACCACCAAATCAGATCCGAGAAGCCCACCGCGTGTGTTCACGCTGGGTGGAACCAGCTCACTAACCCGCAATGTGGCAAAGAAAGCCAAAGAAAACGCTGCGCCAAACAACGAAACCTCATATTTATCCCGGCACACAAAACGGATAGAAGCCGACCCAGGAGCGCAAAGGATACCGGACGCCACGTGTCCCTGGAAAACGCCTCTTTTCTCCACCCTTTCAAAGACTGCCTAACGACAAATTCTTTTGTAACATCTCTACATCCCCACAATTTTAACATAAAGGCCACCCCTGCTAAATGTTTACCTGCAGTGACCGCACTGCAACCCTCCTGACGTAATTGCACCAAACTCGTAAGGGTGATATCAAGGTGACAACCATCCTGTGATGGAAAATTACCCCCCGCAATCTCCAACCACCGATCCCACGCTCTGCAATGACTCTTCCAAGTCGCTGCCACCACAGAACCTCTCAACAGTCTCATAAGTTGTCCTCGACCAGGGCCCATAAGTGAAGGGGTGGGGACTCCCCTTCTGCCAAAGCTGCCGCGTGCAATTCCCGAAACCAGGACATCTGTGAACGAGACAAAGCATCGGCCATCACATTATGAACTCCCGGAACATGTTTCGCCCGAAACCACACATTCAGCTCCAAACATTTCAAAACCAACCATCGTAATAAAGCTAATACCGGCAATGAACTAGACGACAAACCGTTCACCGCGTGCACAACCGCCATGTTGTCTCTCCAGAATACAATCCGCTTATTCACCATCACGCTACCCCACAAATCTATAGCAACTATAATAGGAAACAACTCTAATAACGTCAAATTACGTACAAAACCTAACTCCCTCCAATTCGAGGGCCAAGGGGACCTACACCAACTTCGGCCTAAAATTGCTCCAAAACCATCACTCCCAGCTGCATCCGTGAACAATTCCAAATCTATATTAGACAACTCAGCGTCCTGACAAACCGACCTCCCATTAAATGAACTCAAAAACGAATGCCAGACAAATAAATCCTTTTTCATCCAAGAAGTTACCCGGATGAAATGATCCGATTTCAATATACCCCTAGTGGCTAATGACAAACGCCGAGAAAAAACACGACCCATAGGAATTATCCGACAGGCAAACACCAGCAATCCCAACAACGACTGTAACTGCTTTAATGTCACTTTTTTAGACCCCATGACCTGGTCAACCTGGGACACCAAACTTGCCAATTTGTCATCAGGCAAGCAAAAAATCATCCGTACGGTATCTATTTCAATACCCAAAAAGGACAAAACAGTTACCGGGCCCTCAGTTTTTTCTTCTGAAATAGGTACACCAAAACGAGACATCACCTGTCGAAACACCCGCAGCAACGTGCTGCACAACCCCGAGTCCCTAGGGCCCACAAAAAGAAAATCATCCAAATAATAAATGACCGAAGCAAACCCAGACTCCAAGCGAACTACCCATTCTAGAAATGAAGCAAACATTTCAAAATAACTGCACGATATGGAACAACCCATGGGAAGGCACATATCAACATAAAATGCACCGTCCAAACAGCAACCCAGCAGGTGAAAACAGTCCGGATGAAGCGGCAGCAACCGAAATGCCGCTTCAATGTCAGACTTAGCTAAAAACGCGCCCTGTCCTGCCGCCTGCACCAACCTCACTGCAACATCGAAAGAAGTATACGAAACCGCCGCATCCGCCCTGGAGATCCCGTCGTTAACCGATCCACCGCGGGGAAAGGAAAGGTGATGAATCAACCTAAACTTCCCCTGCTCCTTCTTTGGAACTAAGCCAAGGGGGGAAACTCGTAAGTTTGGATACGGCGGCTCGCGAAATGGATCTGCCATCCACCCCAACTCAACTTCCTTTGCCAATTTTAGACGCGCAACACCGACATTCTCATTGATCGACTTCAAATTGTCAGCCAATGACAATGTTGCAGAATATTCAAAAGGGATCTCAAAACCATAGGAAAACCCACTAGTGAGCACCTCTGCTTCCCGTCTCCTGTGGTACCGCTCAAACCATGGGCCCATCTCGAGAACGTCCACCGGCGTTCTCCGCTGCGCCGCAAGGAGGTGCCTTGGCCGGCTGCTTACCTCTCCGGAAACACCTGAGCGCCGAATGAGCGCACCCACAGATGGAGCATTCATGTCGGAATTTGCACGTGGCAAAGAACCGACAATGACCCTCGTTGTAGAGCCAGCAGGCTCCCGTGGGCCTAGCGGCCGCAGCTCCAGGGACGGGGCCTGGCGCTTCGGCCGCACTGGGAAAGGGGCGTTGTTGTCTGCTCCCTTGCGCTAAGATGAGCTGCAACCAAACATCCGTTGCCTTTGTCGCCCAACTAATATCCGGCGACACAGCCAAACGACGCCTAAATTCTTCATCGTAACGCCACCAGGCTGCACCTCCGTGCAGCCTGTGGGCGCTGAAAATTGTGTCAAAGTAAACAAACAACTCGGCCCCTTTTACGGAGTAGCGCTGGCAAATAACATGAGCCAGTGTAGCATAACACTGTACCCAGTTGCCAAAAGTTTTCGCGACCTTAACTTTTTTATCTGAACCTCTCTCAAATACCCGCTCCTTATCGACAGTCACCTGCTCCACAGAGACCAAGGACCAAATATCCACAAATTCATTCCTCATAATTTTGTCCTTGATCTCCGCTGACAAATGAGTCCCGAGAGGAGCGACCCCACAAAACAAAGAATCCCGAAACTTTAGACTAGCTAAAGTATTTTCTCTCTCAGAGGGGAGCCTAGCCCCCCCTGGTGGCACAGAGGGAACTGACGTTCCCTCGTTCACATTCAAACCAGCCACCACGGCTTTTAAAACAGAAATCAGATCCGTACCCGATGCCTTAGATTTATTAAGCCATGCGTCACCGCAGGCCGACTCACCGCTCCCAGAGGTCCCACCGACTCCAGAGGGTCCTTCAGCCACTTGCCGCGGCACTGGAACCATGGCCTGAACCTCCTCCACCGACCCGGCGGGAGGAACAACCTGGGACAGCTGCTCACGATCCTCCGACAAGTGCCGCACCTCCCGGCGTCGACTGTGTCCCTGCGGCCGTGATGATCTCCGCGAAGACCTCTTCCGCGACTCCGATGAGGCAGATGCTGATGACGCTGACGAGGAGGAGAATCCTTCGCTGGATGACGAGGAAGACCGCCGACCATGCCTCTTCGCGCCACCCGATCTGCGACGTCTGCGATGGCCGTGGCGGCGATGTCTTCCAGAACGACGTTTCCTCCCTCGCCTGGAACGCTCCCTCACCGAACCTACAGGAGAAAAATTAGATGAGGCAGGAGAAGGGCAAACCGGACCAGACGTTCCCCTGACCCTACACTCACTAGAACAATCCCCACCCGGCCTCGACCCCTGCTGGCAGGGGACCGGAGGAGACCGGGGGTGAGAAGCAGCAATGCCCCAATCCGATCCACTCCTTCTCCCATCCGCCAACAGGGATTCCAGCCAGACAGGCCCCTCCAAAGCCACCCGCTGTGCCACCTGCCGCAAAAGATCCTCCACCATCAGTGCAAGACTGTCCGCCGAAACGACAGGAAAAAAGGCTCTGAATCTCCCAGCTCCACCAGAGGATGTTTCTCCTGCTGCAGCTTGGAGGTAAGAGGGCGTTCTGCCCCAAACCCCAGCCTTATATCTCCTTAACCACTCCCCTCTTACCCCTTGTTCACCAATACTGGTCATGGGCATTATTTAAACGTTCCATCCTTCTTTAACCCCTCGCAGTCCCTGACACTCTCCCTAGGCGCTTCAGTGTCTGCAATTATACTAACTTATATGTTGTTTAACATTACTTTAGGGAAAAAATGGGAAGAGGGAATTTTTTAGAAATGTAAATATTATTTTTTGGGATATTTGCAAAAAACTTTATTTTACTTTTTAGGCTATGTTCACACGGAGTATTTTGGTGGAGGAATATCTGCCTCAAAATTCCGTTTGGAACTTTGAGGCAGATATTCCTCTCCCTGGACGCCGATTTTCGCGGCGATTATCGCGCCGTTTTTCGCCCGCGGCTATTGAGCGCCGCGGGCATAAAACAGCGAGAAATACGCTTTCTCCTGCCTCCCATTGAAGTCAATGGGAGGTCAGAGGCGGAAGCGCCCGAAGATAGGGCATGTCGCTTCTTTTTCCCGCGAGGCAGTTTTACTGCTCGCGGGAAAAACACGCCGACGCCTCCCATTGAAATCAATGGGAGGCGTTCTCGGGCCGTTTTTGCCGAGTTTTGCGACGCGGTTTCCGAATCAAAAAACTCGGCAAAATACCCCGTGTGAACATAGCCTTAAAATTCAGTTTAGAAGTCCCCCTAGTGGATGATTTATTTGCTTATATTATCTGTTTGAAATTACATTGTGAATTATCAAGCAGGAGGCCAAATTACTAAGATATGTAATATGTGAAAGTGATGATAATGTTTAAATGATTTAGTTTCGTGCAGCAGCCATCTTGTCTGGAGTTCCCATCTTGTCTGGAGTTCTCATCTTGGTTCTTTTGTAGTGAATAGGAAAGTCATTGTTCCTTTAATACAAGTAATGTTGATTTCGTATGTTTTATCTTTGACCTTGGTTCCCATGTGAAGTTGGATAGGGCGTGAGATGGGGGGATGGCAAGTATGCGTGAGGGAAGGTCTCCCCCATCTCCACGAGGACATTCTGTCCAAAAGAGAGATAAGACACTTGTAAACATAATGTGTGAAGAATTATAATGATGTATCTGGGATGTATTTTATTGTATGCTTTTTACTGAATAACAAATACTGTTACATTGTCTCTGATTGGTTTACCTCAAGCCGACACCCCTTCTGAATTTCAGTTTAACAGTTTGAGTTTGGTAATAAATCCTTCAGAGGAGCATTTTGAACATATAAGCGAGTCTGTGTGTTTTCTTCTCCTCTCTCGATATATATCGGTGAAATATCCTAATTAGGATACTGACTAATGGAGTCTGGCCTTGAGAGTCTGTTGGGACTCGTATAAATTTCAGTCTAATATATTTTGAGCGATGGACTTCCACGACAACTTGAACCAGCGATTATTGGATTGCTCACACGATCCACTGCAATACTAAAGTATTACAGTATATCATGATTTTTACAGCCACCTATGAAGCCCTGCCGGAGAACAAAGATGGCAGACCCTTCATTAGGGCCCCAGGCTGCCATGATAACCATCGGCATCCCGCTATAGCATCGTGGGGGCACAAGGGCACGTCGGTGGGGGTCGCCCCTCTCATTCTAATGCTTTAGATGCTGCGGTCGGGATTGACTGTGGCATCTAAGGGGTTAAACGGGAAGACTCAAAGTGATTTTTGATTCTGTCCGTTGCAGTGAGGTGTTGGCCATATTACACAGCGAATACCCGCTAAGTATGGAGCGAGCTCAGCCCGTGATCCCGCTCCATACTTTCCCTTAACGACTGCCACGTACATGTATGAGGAATCTTGTTAAGGAGTTAGGGTATGTTCACACGCAGTGGTTTCAGACGTAATTCGGGAGTTTTAAGCCTCGAATTACGCATTAAAAAACACCCATAATACGTCTACAAACATCTGCCCATTGCTTTCAATGGGAATTACGATGTTCTGTTCCCACGAGCCTTTGTCAAAATACGGCGCGTAAAATGACGGCTCGTCAAAAGAAGTGCAGGTCATTTCTTGGGGCGTTTGTGGAGGCGTTTTTCATTGACTCCATTGAAAAACAGCTCCAAAAATGTCCGTAAAGAACGCCGCGAAAAACGCGAGTTGTTAAAAAAAGTCTGAAAATCAGGAGTTATTTTCGCCTGAAAACAGCTCCGTATTTTCAGACGTTTTTGAGTTTGCGTGTGAACATAGCCTTAAATGTCATTTTGTTGATAATTGTTTCAGAGTTTTTATGTTCATCCTGTTTTGATCATTTTGTTCTGTTCCAGATGTCACAGCGGCGGTTCTAGGAGGATCTTGTCTCTACCGTGCGTGAAATCACCCGGAAACAACTGGAGCATGTCCATCGCGCCTGCAATGTTCTGGCACCCAGGGTGACATGTTTATCTTGCAATGTGTTTATCCAACCAGCGGACAACGTCCTCAAATTTATTGTTAATAATAAAAGCTGTGGCCGACCCCACTTTACCCCACATCTTGGTCTGGGTCTCAGTTATTTCATATAAATGTTAGAGGTTGTGTTATGTGGGCGTGATGACATCATTGGTCCTGTCAGTCTTGTTTTACCTAATTTAATCCCCTGTGATACAATGCCATCACCCAAAACAACATGGAAAAAATCAATGGAGGGGGGTAAATACTTTTTATTAGCACAGTATAACAGATGACCTTACATTTACCTCTGTGAAAAAAGACGCTAAAATGTCACTACATCAATGACTTGTGTTCTGGGGTCTGCGAAGCCCATAGCAGATATAACATAGCAGATACTAAACCATGGCAGCTCCAGAGCAGAACTGACCTTACTGTGACATCATGATGACATCACGGAGCTATGATGTCACAGAGAGCTGAGAAGTTGGGAATTCCCCTTGATAGCAGCAGAACTGACCTTACTGTGACATCATGATGACATCACAGAGCTATGATGTCACAGAGAGATAATGAGAGGTTATAAATATTCCCCTGACAGCTGCGCGGTCTTACTTTCTGTGAATTGACACAGAGCGCGATTTTCTAATTGATTGGCGACTTTTCATTATTATGGAAATCAATGGACTGGGATTCTTCACCATCTTCTTGGCCTTTTGGTGTGTGGCCTGGCTCTCTGGTAGCTACACACTGACTGTTATCAACAGCCATGCCCCCCCACTGATGTACATCAGGTAAGATGGAGAATTACACGACTTTTATAGTTTGGGAATGTATAAGGTAATTACTTAAATAAGGAGGAAATATCTAATTAACAAAATGGCTTCCATTACCCAGAGGAGCCGCAAGAGGACAGAGAAACGCATCTCCTCAGTCCTATAGATTATTATCTGACTGCTGATTATTAAAATAAAACATTTCTGACAATTTTTCTATATTATTTAACATTGAGCGTTTTTCTTTTTCTTTTACAGTGAAACGGGAAATTTCTTTCCCGAAAATATCCTGTTTAGAATAGGATTCATAGGAATGGCCATTGCCTGTAAGTAAATATCACGGAAGTGATTATAATATGCTCTTACTTCTGGGGGATGGCGGGTTATTATAAAAAGTCTTATATCTGATTATATTACTCTGGGGTCAAACCTACATTTATTTTTTACAAAAATGTGATTACTACGTCAGTGAGAGATGCAGGCTGGTTGCTAGGGACTCATTGCTGGACAAGACTGTGGTTGTTAGGTTGTGTATTCCTAGCAACCAGACTGTCAGACATGACTTAGACTTGGTATCAGTCGCACCCTGGCCCCATCTCAGTCTACAGTAGTAATCAGAATTTTCTAAAAAATAAAAATAAAGTTTTGTTAATTTCAACTGATAATAATTGTCCGGATTAGACGATGCAGATAAATGTTCCCGTCCATTATTGAAGGTTTCTTGTTGGGTTTAGCATTTGGTCCGCGTTTCATAGATGTTATTAGGTGGTTTTACACGTGGTACAGGATTAATTCGGCTCATTTGCTCTTTTTCAGCTCTGGGCCTGACGTTTCTACACTATAAGTACATCATGCTCCATGCTGAAGCCTTTGGGGATCGTCAGGCCTTGGTTCAAAAGATCCTCCTGGCAATTGGATGGTCATCATGCGTCGGGACAGCCATGATGGCTACATTCTCGGTAAGTTAATAAATGTTTTACGTTGATAGGGTTGTCCCATCTTCACTAAATAGGGACCCGCTGGCAATTAGCTAATTACTGTAGGTCCGGCAGCTGAACCCCTGGTGATCATGATCAGCGGTTATCACCGAGTGGCCACACACTAAAGTGGTATTACATGGCTTATTAGAATGAATGGACGGCCATGTAATAGATGTGTGTCCTCAATCCCCCAAGAGCAGAAGCCATTTTTTGTTAGTGGCTTTCTGCTCTGTCTAATAGGGAAGCAGGAGACCCCCCTCTATATCCATTATGTCTCTGGGGTTATTATATCAGAACACGTTATTTAGGATTTATTGGGAAGTTCTGAGGGTAAATTAGTGATTAGTTCCATAAGATTTGCTCTAACCTCTGTCTGCTTGTTTTCTAGACCTACTATTATCCAATAACTCACCGGATTAATGCTTGCATTGCATTCGGGTTTGGCAGCCTTTACAACCTTTGGCAGTCCATACTCCTCTACAAATTGTCCGAAAGCCGAAACTTCATCAGCCATTTCAGACTGGCGTCCTGCATAATGGCCGTGACCTTAGTGGTTTCATGTATCCTTTCTTAAATAATATTTGAATGGAATCCAACCGTCCTTGTCTTTAGGTTCACATGTAGAAAACTTCAGATCCTGAGGTGATCATTTCCCTTCATTTTCTGATCTCTGCCGTCAGATGGCGATATGCTGGTGTAACACAGCGTCATCTGGTAACATTGTTCAGCTTCTTGCAGGAAGATGCTGAATAGAAAGCAGCGGTACTGTCATTGCTATATATGTATTATATTAACATTTATCTTACATAAAAGTGTAGTAAATCCTATAAGACACTTACTAAACATAAGAAACTTTATTTTCCTATATAATAAATTACCAGTCATTGGAAATAAGGTATCCGTATACACCCACCTGTGCGCTGGAGATCAGTGTGTAAAGGTATGTACAGTATATCTCATACATAATATCAAGTTATTGACATGCTGAGCTGCTGGTACAAACCAGTCGATGTAAAATTCCTTTAATCCGGTATTAATGAGATTATTCTGGATTATTGTATAGATTTTATTTGTACCCCTAGAAGCCGTTCTATAGGAAAACAATTGGACCTATAATCTTTGTGCTCGTTCTCAGCACCATGGTGATCGTGACGTCCGCAATGTAATGGATATGGTGTCATATGACAATGGGTCAGGTCCATTTTGGCATCGCTGTCAGTCACATGACTCCATGTAATAAACATTAATGCGGCAAAACCTCGGCTGGGGTGGAAAGTTCTTGTTTTGCGCAATTTTTTCTATATTAATTTTGATATTTTTTTAACAGATCAGTGAAATGACATCAAAGATCATAGAGTGGTCGATGTTGGTCCTCATTCTGGTGAATCTATTGAGCTACTATCAGAATATGCAGGTCAGTAGACGTCACCTCATTATCTCCTCGTATACCAGACCTCGTAATAACATTATTATTCATCTCTACAATCATGGGGTTTATAATGTGGATATTTGTTTCTTTTCTTAGAGTTTATCTATAACAATTACCTGGAAAAGCTTCACCATCTCCAAGAGCGAGAAGAACCATTTATAAACAATGGACACTACAGATGAGGTGGAATGGCACGTCACAGCCGAGCAGGAACTTCTCTGGGAACATCCTAAACTGCTTAACTCCAGAGATGGCGACCACTCCACCAGCTCCAACCTTTCTCCCAAATATCATCTTACATCAGGGGGAAAGAGCTACAAGAACCGTTTATAACCAGCGGACTCTACAGCGAGGTGGAATAGCAAGTCACAGCCGAGCAGGAACATCTCAAACTGCAAAGGCTCTAGAAATGCCACGAAATCTACCAGCTCCAAGCTTTCTCCAAAAAACAACTTACATCAGGGAGAAAGATCTACAAGATCCGTTTATAACCAGCGGACTCTACAGCGAGGTGGAATGGCACGTCACAGCCGAGCAGGAACATCTCAAACTGCAGAAGCTCCGGTTATACAACCAAGTGCCGAGACATCCACCACCTCCAACCTTTCTCCCAAATATCATCTTACCACAAGGAGAGAAGCAGCGGACTGTTTACTATTCTCATGGTCCTTGTTTGTTGGCTTATAAAACGGTTTAGTAAAGTCATTTTCTACCACCTGAAACCTGGTTTTGTCTTCATTACTGTCAATAATAATAATAATCCTGAGTCTTCCATAGATCTGTCCTCATGAACCTGGAGGAATAAGAACGTCTCAATGTTTTTGTAGCAAAATTCAGATTTATGAAAAATATAAATATATTTTTTACACTATAAGACGTACATTTTATCAATAAAAAAATCTTGCTACAAAATGTGTACACGTGATAGTCCGGACTCAGGGGAGCCTGGCGGCCCCTTATTAAACCTAATGAGAGGCCCCCCCTTTAGAGCGAATAGCGTGGGGGACACATGGGATCACTTCGCATCCCCTTTTACCCTTTTTTCTTCTTTCTTTTCCCTTATTCTGTTCCCTTGTTTTTCCTATATTCTGCTTTTCCCCCTATTTTGTCTTTTGGTGTCTTCTCACACCCCTTCTTTGGGGTGTGGCTTTACGGTATTTACCTTGTTCTAGAAGTTTCCTCAGGTTTGACCTTGTGACCAGGCAGATGTTGGCAACAGTCCAGGGATTGGTTTGAGGAGCTGAGCGGCGGGAAATCCTGTAGGATAAAAGGATGTCTGGTCCGATCAGCAGATTGTCTGAAGAAGCTGTTTGAAGCAGCCCCGCCCCGCCTTGTTCAAGGACAGAATTCCCGCCCACCCTCCCTTGTTCAAGGACAGAATTCCCGCTCACCCTCCCTTGTTCAAGGACAGAATTCCCGCCCACCCTCCGTTGTTCAAGGACAGAATTCCCGCCCACCCTCCCTTGTTCAAGGACAGAATTGCCGCCCACTCTCCCTTGTTCAAGGACAGAATCCCCGTCACGGAGTTTGTTAGTGGGTTGTCTAGCAGCTAATGCTGTGTGGACAAGTGCTTGTTTATTGGACGTTTCATTATTGGACATTATTTATTTAATTATTTATTTATTAATTCATTCAAGTTGATTATAAAGATTTATTAATATTTTTATGTTACCCATAATAAACACCACAGCCTTTTACTTCCAACTATATTGTACGCTTGACTTTTATTTAAGGTTTTTGAGGGGTTGCGAATGTTATTCCATGATCTGTATGATCGATGGTGGGTGGGGAGGGAATTCGATCACGATGTGAATATTGCATTCAGCTTCCCGTCAGCGGCCAGACACACCACTAGAGCCTGTGGAGGATGGTAAACTATTAGACCACCAAGGAGACAGCAATTTACCTTTTCTGTAAAGGATCTGCCAGGCACAACTTCTGTGTATACGCCCATAGGTAATCAGTCTGCACCCGAGTCTATGTCTCTGAGACTGACTCCAGCTTCCACCACTCAGGATGGCAGGCTTAGGAGTGGGAGAGCCTATCGCAGCCTGGCCAGACGGAGCTATCTCCCGCCCTCTGTCTATTTATACCTGCCTTTCCTGTTCCTCCTTTGCTTGTGATTCTTCTCGTGTGGTTTCCTGGCCCAGCTACAGCTTCTGACTATTTGATCCTGCTCCATACTGACCCTGGCTTTCTGACTACTCTCCTGCTCTGCGTTTGGTACCTCGTGCACTCCTGCTTTGACTCGGCTCGTTCACCAATCTTGTTGCTCACGGTGCTGCCGTGGGCAACTGCCCCATTTCCCTTTGCTTTGTGTTCCCTTGTCTGTTTGTCTCTTGCACTTACTGAGCGTAGGGACCGCCGCCCAGTTGTACCCCGTCGCCTACGGCGGGTCGTTGCAAGTAGGCAGGGACAGAGTGGCGGGTAGATTAGGGCTCACTTCTCCGTTTCCCTACCCCCGTCATTACATAATCACAAGCCCATATACCTAGTCTACCCTGGTCCCTGACACTACTATGGACCCCCTTGAGACCCTGGCCCAGCAAATGCAGGGTCTCTCCCTACAGGTCCAGGCCCTGGCTCAGAGGGTCAACCAGCCTGACGCTACCATGGTAGTGCCCCTCACCTCACCTCTTGAACCCCACCTCAAGTTGCCTGACCGGTTCTCAGGGGACCGGAGGACTTTTCTCTCCTTTCGGGAGAGTTGTAGGCTCTACTTTCGCTTAAAGCCTCACTCCTCAGGTTCTGAGAGCCAGCGGGTGCGTATTATTATGTCCCGGCTCCAGGAAGGGCCCGAAGAGTGGGCCTTCTCCTTGGCTCCTGACGCCCCTGAACTTTCCTCCGTTGATCGTTTCTTTTCTGCTCTCGGACTCATTTATGACGAGACTGACAGGACTGCCTTTGCTGAGAGTCAGCTGGTGAACTTACGTCAGGGTAAGAGACCTGTTGAGGAGTATTGTTCTGACTTTAGGAAGTGGTGCGTAGCTTCTCGGTGGAATGACCCTGCCTTAAGGTGCCAGTTTAGGTTGGGTCTGTCGAACGCCCTGAAAGACCTGCTAGTTAGCTATCCCTCTTCTGACTTCCTTGACCAGGTTATGGCTTTAGCGGTACGACTTGACCGACGTCTCAGGGAACGACAACTTGAACGTTTTTGTGTTTTCCCCTCTGACTCCCCCATGATGCCTCCTGAGGTCCCGTTGCTTCGCTCTTCCACGGCAGACTCGGAGGTACCTATGCAACTCGGGGCCTCCGTGTCCCCCCGACAACATAGAGAGTTCCGCAGGAAGAATGGTCTCTGCTTCTACTGTGGAGATGACAAGCATCAAGTGAACAACTGTCCTAGGCGTAAGAATAAGCAGCCGGAAAACTTCCGCGCCTAAGTTATCATCGGGGAGGTCACTTGGGCGCACAGGTATTTCCCGTAAATATGAAACGTAATAAAATCTTGCTTCCCTTTCAGGTCTCTTTTGGTGGTAGGTCTGCTACCGGCAGTGCCTTCGTGGATTCAGGGTCTTCTACTAATATCATGTCTGTGGAATTTGCCAGATCTCTAGCTATGCCTTTAATTGATTTGCCTAAACCTGTCCCGGTAGTGGGTATCGACTCCACTCCTCTTGCTAATGGTTATTTTACACAGCATACCCCTGTTTTTGAACTCCTTGTTGGCTCCATGCATTTGGAGCAGTGCTCTGTACTGTTGATGCAGGGATTATCGTCCGATTTGGTTTTAGGCCTTCCCTGGTTGCAGTTGCATAATCCCACGTTTGACTGGAATACTGGGGAGCTTACCAAATGGGGTAATGAATGCTTGACGTCATGTTTTTCTGTTAATTCTATTTCTCCCCCTGAGGAGGTGAACACGCTACCTGAGTTTGTTCAGGACTTTGCTAATGTTTTCTCTAAGGAGGCCTGCGAAGTGTTACCTCCTCATAGAGAATACGATTGCGCTATCGAATTGGTACCAGGAGCTAAGCTCCCTAAGGGTAGGATATTTAATCTTTCTTGTCCCGAACGTGAAGCCATGAGAGAGTATATCCAGGGATGCCTGGCCAAGGGTTACATTCGCCCCTCTACTTCTCCGGTAGGTGCTGGCTTCTTCTACGTAGGGAAGAAGGATGGTGGTCTTAGGCCATGCATTGACTACCGTAACTTGAATAAGGTCACTGTAAGGAACCAGTATCCCCTTCCTTTGATTCCTGGTCTCTTTAATCAGGTTCAGGGGGCCCAATGGTTCTCTAAGTTTGATCTACGGTGGGCGTATAACCTTATCCGCATCAAAGAGGGGGATGAGTGGAAGACTGCGTTTAACATGCCCGAAGGTCATTTCGAATACCTCGTCATGCCCTTTGGGTTTTGTAATGCTCCTGCGGTCTTCCAGAATTTCATAAGTTAGATTTTAAGAGATTACCTGGGGGTATTTCTTGTAGTGTACCTTGATGACATACTGGTGTTTTCCAAGGACTGGTCCTCCCACATTGAGCATGTCAGGAAGGTGCTCCAGGTCCTTCGGGAAAACAAACTGTTTGCGAAAACCAAAATATGTTTGTTTGGGGTACAGGAGATACCATTTTTGGGTCAAATCCTCACTCCTCATGAATTCTGCATGGACCCCGCCAAGGTCCAAGCTGTGGCGGAATGGGTCCAACCTGCCTCCCTGAAGGCGTTACAGTGTTTCTTGGGGTTCGCTAATTATTACAGGAGATTTATTGCTAACTTCTCGGTCATCGCTAAGCCTCTTACGGACCTCACTCGCAAAGGTGCTGATCTCCTCCACTGGCCCCCTGAGGCTGTCCAGGCTTTTGAGGTCCTTAAGAAGTGCTTTATTTCGGCCACGGTGCTGGTTCAGCCCAACCAAATGGAGCCATTTATCGTGGAAGTTGACGCATCCGAGGTGGGAGTGGGGGCTGTCTTGTACCAGGTCCCTCACCCATCTCCGTCCCTGTGCCTACTTCTCCAGGAAGTTTTCGCACACTGAGAGTAACTATGATATTGGCAACCGCAAACTCTTAGCCATTAAATGGGCATTTGAAGAGTGGCGCCACTTCCTGGAGGGGGCTAGGCACCAGGTAACGTCCTTACCGACCACAAGAATCTGGTTTTCCTAGAATCTGCCCGGAGGCTAAACCCGAGACAAGCTCGATGGGCACTATTTTTTACCAGATTCAACTTTTTGGTTACCTATAGGGCTGGGTCTAAAAATATTAAGGCCGATGCACTGTCGCGTTGCTTCGTGGCCAGCCCTCCTTCGGAGGAAGATCCTGCTTGAATTTTGCCTCCTGGTATAATCATTTCTTCTATTGATTCTGATTTAGTCTCTGAAATTGCGGCTGATCAAGGTTCAGCTCCCGGGAACCTTCCTGAGGACAAGCTGTTTGTTCCCCTGCAATACCGGCTAAGGGTACTTAGGGAAAATCATGACTCCGCACTATCTGGTCATCCAGGCGTCCTGGGTACCAAACACCTCATTGCCAGAAACTATTGGTGGCCTAAAGACGTTAAGGCCTACTTCGCCGCTTGTGAGGTTTGTGCTAGGTCCAAGACTCCCAGGTCTCGACCAGCGGGCTTACTACGTTCTTTGCCCATTCCCCAGAGACCTTGGACCCATATCTCCATGGATTTTATCACCGATTTGCCTCCATCTCAAGGCAAGTCGGTGGTGTGGGTGGTAGTAGACCGCTTCAGTAAGATGTGCCAATTTGTGCCCCTCAAGAAACTACCTAATGCCAAGACGTTAGCTACCTTGTTTGTCAAACACATCCTGCGTCTCCATGGGGTCCCTGTCAATATTGTTTCGGTCAGAGGGGTACAATTTGTTTCATTGTTTTGGAGAGCCTTCTGTAAAAAGTTGGAGATTGATCTGTCCTTCTCCTCTGCCTTCCATCCTGAAACTAATGGTAAAACTGAGAGGACTAATCAATCTCTAGAACAATATTTAAGGTGTTTTATCTCTGACTGTCAATATGATTGGGTCTCATTCATTCCCCTCGCCAAATTTTCCCTTAATAACCGGGTCAGTAACTCGTCAGGGGTCTCCCCCTTTTTCTGTAATTTTGGGTTTAATCCACGGTTCTCCTCCGTCTCACCTGGTAGTTCCAACAATCCCGAGGTAGAGGTCGTTCATCGGGAACTGTGCACAGTCTGGGCCCAGGTTCAGAAGAACCTAGAGGCGTCCCAGAGCGTACAAAAAACTCAGGCTGATAGAAGACGTTCTGCGAACCCCTTGTTTATGGTCGGGGATCTGGTGTGGTTATCGTCTAGGAACTTGCGCCTTAAGGTCCCGTCCAAGAAGTTTGCTCCCCGGTTTATTGGGCCGTATAAGGTCATTGAAGTCCTCAATCCTGTCTCCTTCCGACTGGAGTTGCCCTCATCTTTTCGAATACATGACGTGTTTCATGCCTCCCTCCTTAAACGCTGCTCCCCGTCCTTGGCTCCCTCGAGGAAACCTCCTGTTCCCATTCTCACCCCTGAGGGGGTGGAATTCGAGGTGGCCAAGATTGTGGACAGCAAGATAGTCCAAGGCTCCCTCCAGTACCTGGTCCATTGGAGAGGATACGGGCCTGAGGAGAGGACTTGGGTACCCGCCCGGGATGTTCACGCTGGGGTATTGGTCAGGAGGTTCCACCTTCGTTTCCCCAAAAAACCAGGTCCACTTAGAAAGGGTCCGGTGGCCCCTCATAAAAGGGGGGGTACTGTAAAGGATCTGCCAGGCACAACTTCTGTGTATACGCCCATAGGTAATCAGTCTGCACCTGAGTCTATGTCTCTGAGACTGACTCCAGCTTCCACCACTCAGGATGGCAGGCTTAGGAGTGGGAGAGCCTATCGCAGCCTGGCCAGACGGAGCTAGCTCCCGCCCTCTGTCTATTTATACCTGCCTTTCCTGTTCCTCCTTTGCTTGTGATTCTTCTCGTGTGGTTTCCTGGCCCAGCTACAGCTTCTGACTATTTGATCCTGCTCCATACTGACCCTGGCTTGCTGACTACTCTCCTGCTCTGCGTTTGGTACCTCGTGCACTCCTGGTTTGACTCGGCTCGTTCACCACTCTTTTTGCTCAAGGTGTTGCCGTGGGCAACTGCCCCATTTCCCTTTGCTTTGTGTTCCCTTGTCTGTTTGTCTCTTGCACTTACTGAGCATAGGGACCGCCGCCCAGTTGTACCCCGTCGCCTAGGGCGGGTCGTTGCAAGTAGGCAGGGACAGAGTGGCGGGTAGATTAGGGCTAACTTGTCCGTTTCCCTACCCCCGTCATTACATTTTCCTTACCCAAGACCACCAGGGAACCAAATACTGACCCTCTATGTAATACACGGATGTGCTGGTTCCACCAGAGAGACGCTCTTTATAGATGAGGGCAGTGGCGTAGCTATAGGGGTCGCAAATGCAACCAGGCCCCTAAGCCTGTCTGCGCCGAGTCACTCACAGCACAGTGCAGAGGAGAAGGATCCTCCACCCATCGTGGGAACGGGGATAGGTAAGTAATTATGTTATAAGTTTTCTATTAGGTACATACTTATTGGGGCATTATACTGGGTATTGGAGGGGGGGGCGTTATATGGCAGCTGCTGAGGGGGCATTATACTGAATGAGACAGCTATGGGGGCTTTATGCTGTAGGGGGGCATTATACTTTATGTGGCAGCTATGGGTGGCAATATACTGTGGGGGCAGCTATAGGGGCATTATACTGTTGGCGCAGCTCTGGGGGGCATTATAGTGTGAGGGGCAACAATGGGCGCATTATACTGTAGGGGTTCAACTATGGGGACATTATTCTGTGGTGGTCAGCTATAAGGGGCATTATACTGTGTGGGGGCTGCTATGGGGAGCATTATACTGTGTGGGGGCAGCTATGGGGGGCCACTATACTGTGTGGTGGCATTAAACTGTGGGGGCATTATAGTGTGGGGGCATTCATAGGGTCTGTCGGGCAAGCTAGCTGGGCATTGTATACCCTAGTCTGTCTTGCTAAAGGTCTCCCAGTGTTTTCTAGTTCCCAGTGTTACCCGTTCCTGCTGCCTATACCCTGCATCCCGTACTATCGTTACCTGCTGTGAAAGCCAAGTCGTGTTCTTGCCACTGTCTACTTTGCCTCAGCTACCCGTTCAGAACTATAGACATTGTTTTGTACCTTGTTGGCCAGCTGCTTTCCCGCTACGCGGTACGGCCCAGTGGGTCCACACCCTGTGCCGTGACACCCAACAAGTGAAAATCCACTTCCTGGTTGGTGCTTGTTTGGCCAAGTTTTCTCAACTCATTTACATAGACTTAACAAGTCTTGTGTGAAAAATGCAGTCCGCACGGAAGTGCTTCCGTGTGGCATTGACTTCAATGGGTGCGTGATGCGTGAAAAACGCCCAAAGAACGGACATGTAGTGACTTTTTCGCAACGGACTCACGCAGCGTAAAAATCACGCACATGTCTGCACGGTGGGGAAGGTCTGTGTGTGAAAATCACGCGCGTTGCACGGACGTATATCCCGTTCGTCTGAATAAGCCCTTAGCATAAATAAATGGGGGGTGGCATCACATCATCATGATCTACAGGGATTGGCCAGTGATCACATGGTAGGGGGGCTATAGAGCTCCCTATAAGATAGTAATGCCCTTCGTCCTCTTTGGACCCTGCAGCTTGGCGTCTTTCCCTCCCCCACTCCCTCTCTTGATTTGACTCCTTAATGACACGACCAATGTAGTTTTTTTTATTTTAGTTTATTACTATTTGTGGGGTGAAATTAGCAAAAAAAAAAAAAAAAGCAAATGCGCCATTTCTGGGGGATTTCGTTTTTACGGCGTCTATTGTGCAGTAATAACTACATGTTCACTTTATTCTACGGATTAATACGATTACGGTGATATCGACTTTATATTTTTTCATGTTTTACCACTTTGGAAAACTATTTGTTAAAAAAAATTAGTTTTGCGTCGCAAAAATCTGAGAGCCATAACTTTTTTATGTTTCCATTGATTGAGCGATGTGAGGGCTTATTTTTTGCGAGGCGAGCTTTTGTTGTTACCATTTTGGGGTGCGTCTTTTTGACTAGTTTTTATTCTATTTTTTGGGGAAACTAACGTGACCAAAAAACAGCAAATTGGGTGTTTTAAACATTTTTTTTTGTTTTTTTTAAGCTGTTCAGCGAGTGGGTTAGATAACATTAGATTGTAAGGGTATGTTCATACGAGGTCATTAGGTCCGTAATTGACGGACGTATTTTGGCCGCAAGTACCGGACCGAACACAGTGCAGGGAGCCGGTCTCCTAGCATTATAGTTATGTATGACGCTAGGAGTCCCTGCCTCGCTGCCGGACAACTGTCTCGTACTGAAAACATGATTGCACTGTGTTCGGTCCGGTACTTGCGGCCGAAATACGTCCGTCAATTACGGACGTAATGACCTAATGACCTCGTGTGAACATACCCTCATAGTTCGGACTTTTGCAAACGCGGCGATATGAGTTGTTCTAACTTATATGTTGTTCAACATTACTTTAGAGAAAAAATGGGAAGAGGGGGAATTTTTTAGAAATTTAAATATTATTTTTTGGGATATTTGCAAAAAACTTTATTTAACTTTTTAAAATTCAGTTTAGAAGTCCCCCTAGTGGACTTGAACCAGCAATCATTGGATTGCTCACACGATCCACTGCAATACTAAAGTATTGCAGTATATCATGATTTTTACAGCCACCTATGAAGCCCTGCCGGAGAACAAAGATGGCAGACCCTTCATTAGGCCCCCGGGCTGCCATGATAACCATCGGCATCCCGCTAGAGCATCGTGGGGGCACAAGGGCACGTCAGAGGGGGTCGCCCCTCTCATTCTAATGCTTTAGATGCTGCGGTCGTGATTGACTGTGGCATCTAAGGGGTTAAACGGGAAGACAAAGTGATTTTTGATTCTGTCCGTTGCAGTGAGGTGTTGGCTATATTACACAGCGAATACCCGCTAAGTATGGAGCGAGCTCAGCCCGTGATCCCGCTCCATACTTTCCCTTAATGACTGTCACGTACATGTATGTGGCATCTTGTTAAGGAGTTAGGGTATGTTCACACGCAGTGGTTTCAGACGTAATTCGGGAGTTTTAAGCCTCGAATTCCGCCTGAAAAATCGCCCCTAATACGCCTACAAACATCTGCCCATTGCTTTCAATGGGAATTACGATGTTCTGTTCCCACGAGCCTTTATTTTACGCGTCGCTGTCAAAATACGGCGCGTAAAATGTCGGCTCGTCAAAAGAAGTGCAGGTCATTTCTTGGGGCGTTTGTGGAGGCGTTTTTCATTGACTCCATTGAAAAACAGCTCCAAAAATGTCCGTAAAGAACGCCGCGAAAAACGCGAGTTGTTAAAAAAAGTCTGAAAATCAGGAGTTATTTTCGCCTGAAAACAGCTCCGTATTTTCATACGTTTTTGAGTTTGCGTGTGAACATAGCCTTAAATGTCATTTTGTTGATAATTGTTTCAGAGTTTTTATGTTCATCCTGTTTTGATCATTTTGTTCTGTTCCAGATGTCACAGCGGCGGTTCTAGGAGGATCTTGTCTCTACCGCTCGTGAAATCACCCGGAAACAACTGGAGCATGTCCATCGCGCCTGCAATGTTCTGGCACCCAGGGTGACCTGTTTATCTTGCAATGTGTTTATCCAACCAGCGGACAACGTCCTCAAATTTATTGTTAATAATAAAAGCTGTGGCCGACCCCCACTTTACCCCACATCTTGGTCTGGGTCTCAGTTATTTCATATAAATGTTAGAGGTTGTGTTATATGGGGGTGATGCCATCATTGGTCCTGTCAGTCTTGTTTTACCAAATGTAATCCCCTGTGAAACAATGCCATCACCCAAAACAACATGGAAAAATCAATGGAGGGGGGTAAATACTTTTTATTAGCACAGTATAACAGATGACCTTACATTGACCTCTGTGAAAAAAGACGCGAAAATGTCACTACATCAATGACTTGTGTTTTGGGGTCTGCGAAGCCCATAGCAGATATAAGTTCATAGCAGATACTAAACCATAGCAGCTCCAGAGCAGAACTGACCTTACTGTGACATCATGATGACATCACGGAGCTATGATGTCACAGAGAGCTGAGAAGTTGGGAATTCCCCTTGACAGCAGCAGAACTGACCTTACTGTGACATCATGATGACATCACGGAGCTATGATGTCACAGAGAGATAATGAGAGGTTATAAATATTCACGTGACAGCTGCGCGGTCTTACTTTCTGTGAATTGACACAGAGCGCGATTTTCTAATTGATTGGCGACTTTTCATTATTATGGAAATCAATGGACTGGGATTCTTCACCATCTTCTTGGCCTTTTGGTGTGTGGCCTGGCTCTCTGGTAGCTACACACTGACTGTTATCAACAGCCATGCCCCTCCACTGATGTACATCAGGTAAGATGGAGAATTACACGACTTTTATAGTTTGGGAATGTATAAGGTAATTACTTAAATAAGGAGGAAATATCTAATTAACAAAATGGCTTCCATTACCCAGAGGAGCCGCAAGAGGACAGAGAAACGCATCTCCTCAGTCCTATAGATTATTATCTGACTGCTGATTATTAAGATGAAACAATTCTGACAATTTTTCTATATTATTTAACATTGAACGTTTTTCTTTTTCTTTTACAGTGAAACGGGAAATTTCTTTCCCGAAAATATCCTGTTTAGAATAGGATTCATAGGAATGGCCATTGCCTGTAAGTAACAATCACGGAAGTGATTATAATATGCTCTTACTTCTGGGGGATGGCGGGTTATTATAAAAAGTCTTATATCTGATTATATTACTCTGGGGTCAAACCTACATTTATTTTTTACAAAAATGTGATTACTACGTCAGTGAGAGATGCAGGCTGGTTGCTAGGGACTCATTGCTGGACAAGACTGTGGTTGTTAGGTAGTGTATCCCTAGCAACCAGACTGTCAGACATGACTCAGACTTGGCATCAGTCGCACCCTGCCCCATCTCAGTCTACAGTAGTAATCAGAATTTTCTAAAAAATAAAAATAAAGTTTTGTTAATTTCAACTGATAATAATTGTCCGGATTAGACGATGTAGATAAATGTTCCCGTCCATTATTGAAGGTTTCTTGTTGGTTTAGCGTTTGGTCCGTGCTTCATAGATGTTATTAGGTTGTTTTACACGTGGTACAGGATTAATTCGGCACATTTGCTCTTTTTCAGCTCTGGGCCTGACGTTTCTACACTATAAGTACATCATGCTCCATGCTGAAGCCTTTGGGGATCGTCAGGCCTTGGTTCAAAAGATCCTCCTGGCAATTGGATGGTCATCATGCGTCGGGACAGCCATGATGGCTACATTCTCGGTAAGTTAATAAATGTTTTACGTTGATAGGGTTGTCCCATCTTCACTAAATAGGGACCCGCTGGCAATTAGCTAATTACTGTAGGTCCGGCAGCTGAACCCCTGGTGATCATGATCAGCGGTTATCACCGGGTGGCCACACACTAAAGTGGTATTACATGGCTTATTAGAATGAATGGACGGCCATGTAATAGATGTGTGTCCTCAATCCCCCCAGAGCAGAAGCCATTTTTTGTTAGTGGCTTTCTGCTCTTTCTAATAGGGAAGCAGGAGACCCCCCTCTATAGATCCATTATATCTCTGGGGTTATTATATCAGAACACGTTATTTAGGATTTATTGGGAAGTTCTGAGGGTAAATTAGTGATTAGTTCCATAAGATTTGCTCTAACCTCTGTCTGCTTGTTTTCTAGACCTACTATTATCCAATAACTCACCGGATTAATGCTTGCATTGCATTCGGGTTTGGCAGCCTTTACAACCTTTGGCAGTCCATACTCCTCTACAAATTGTCCAAAAGCCGAAACTTCATCAGCCATTTCAGACTGGCGTCCTGCATAATGGCCGTGACCTTAGTGGTTTCATGTATCCTTTCTTAAATAATATTTGAATGGAATCCAACCGTCCTTGTCTTTAGGTTCACATGTAGAAAACTTCAGATCCTGAGGTGATCATTTCCCTTCATTTTCTGATCTCTGCCGTCAGATGGCGACATGCTGGTGTAACACAGCGTCATCTGGTAACATTGTTCAGCTTCTTGCAGGAAGATGCTGAATAGAAAGCAGCGGTACTGTCATTGCTATATATGTATTATGTTAACATTTATCTCACATAAATATGTAGTAAATCCTATAAGACACTTACTAAACATAAGAAACTTTATTTTCCTATATAATAAATTACCAGTCATTGGAAATAAGGTATCTGTATACACCCACCTGTGTGCTGGAGATCAGTGTGTAAAGGTATGTACAGTATATCTCATACATAATATCAAGTTATTGACATGCTGAGCTGCTGGTACAAACCAGTCGATGTAAAATTCCTTTAATCCGGTATTAATGAGATTATTCTGGATTATTGTATAGATTTTATTTGCACCCCTAGAAGCCGTTCTATAGGAAAGCAATTGGACCTATAATCTTTGGGCTCGTTCTCAGCACCATGGTGATCGTGACGTCCGCAATGTAATGGATATGGTGTCATATGACAATGGGTCAGGTCCATTTTGGCATCGCCGTCAGTCACATGACTCCATGTAATAAATATTAATGCGGCAAAACCTCGGCTGGGGCGGAAAGTTCTTGTTTTGCGCAATTTTTTCTATATTAATTTTGATATTTTTTCACAGATCAGTGAAATGACATCAAAGATCATGGAGTGGTCGATGTTGGTCCTCATTCTGGTGAATCTATTGAGCTACTATAAGAATATGCAGGTCAGTAGACGTCACCTCATTATCACCTCGTATACCAGACCTCGTAATAACATTATTATTCATCTCTACAATCATGGGGTTTATAATGTGGATATGTGTTTCTTTTCTTAGAGTTTATCTATAACAATTACCTGGAAAAGCTTCACCATCTCCAAGAGCGAGAAGAACCATTTATAAACAGTGGACACTACAGATGAGGTGGAATGGCACGTCACAGCCGAGCAGGAACTTCTCTGGGAACATCCTAAACTGCTTAACTCCAGAGATGGCGACCAATCCACCAGCTCCAACCTTTCTCCCAAATATCATCTTACATCAGGGAGAAAGAGTTACAAGAACCGTTTATACCAGCGGACTCTACAGCGAGGTGAAATGGCAAGTCACAGCCGAGCAGGAACATCTCAAACTGCAAAGGCTCTGGAAATGCCACGAAATCTACCAGCTCCAACCTTTCTCCAAAAAACAACTTACATCAGGGAGAAAGATCTACAAGATCCGTTTATGACCAGCGGACTCTACAGCGAGGTGGAATGGCACGTCACAGCCGAGCAGGAATATCTCAAACTGCAGAAGCTCCGGTTATACAACCAAGTGCCGAGACATCCACCACCTCCAACCTTTCTCCCAAATATCATCTTACCACAAGGAGAGAGAAGCAGCGGACTGATTACTATCCTCATGGTCCTTGTTTGTTGGCTTATAAAACGGTTTAGTAAAGTCATTTTCTACCACCTGAAACCTGTTTTTGTCTTCATTACTGTCAATAATAATAATAATAATAATAATAATAATAACACTGAGTCTTCCATAGATCTGTCCTCATGAACCTGGAGGAATAAGAACGTCTCAATGTTTTTGTAGCAAAATTCAGAATTATGAAAAATATTAATATATTTTTTACACTATAAGACGTACATTTTATCAATAAAAAAATCTTGCTACAAAATGTGTACACGTGATAGTCCGGACTCAGGGGAGCCTGGCGGCCCATTATTAAACCTAATGAGAGGCCCCCCCTTTAGAGCGAATAGCGTGGGGGACACATGGGATCACTTCGCACCCCCTTTTACCCTTTTTTCTTCTTTCTTTTCCATTATTCTGTTCCCTTGTTTTTCCTATATTCTGCTTTTCCCCCTATTTTGTCTTTTGGTGTCTTCCCACACCCCTTCTTTGGGGTGTGGCTTTACGGTATTTACCTTGTTCTAGAAGTTTCCTCAGGTTTGACCTTGTGACCAGGCAGATGTTGGCAACTGTCCAGGGATCTGTATGATCGATGGTGTGTGGGGAGGGAATTCGATCACGATGTGAATATTGCATTCAGCTTCCCGTCAGCGGCCAGACACACCACTAGAGCCTGTGGAGGATGGTAAACTATTAGACCACCAAGGAGACAGCAATTTACCTTTTCCTTACCCAAGACCACCAGGGAACAAAATACTGACCCTCTATGTAATACACGGATGTGCTGGTTCCACCAGAGAGACGCTCTTTATAGATGAGGGCAGTGGTGTAGCTATAGGGGTCGCAAACGGCACCCCGGCCCCTAAGCCTGTCTGCGCCGAGTCACTCACAGCACAGTGCAGAGGAGAAGGATCCTCCACCCATCGTGGGAACGGGGATAGGTAAGTAATTATGTTAGAAGTTTTCTATTAGGTACATACTTATTGGGGCATTATACTGGGTATTGGAGGGGGGAGGGTTATATGGCAGCTGCTGCGGGTGCATTATACTGAATGAGACAGCTATGGGGGCTTTATACTGTAGGGGGGCATTATACTTGATGTGGCAGCTATGGGTGATAATATACCGTGGGGGCAGCTATAGGGGCATTATACTGTTGACACAGCTCTGGAGGGCATTATAGTGCGAGGGGCAACAATGGGCGCATTATACTGTAGGGGTCCAACTATGGGGACATTATTCTGTGGTGGTCAGCTATAAGGGGCATTATACTGTGTGGGGGCTGCTATGGGGAGCATTATACTGTGTGGGGGCAGCTATGGGGGGCCACTATACTGTGTGGTGGCATTATACTGTGGGGGCATTATAGTGTGGGGGCATTCATAGGGTCTTTCGGGCAAGCTAGCTGGGCATTGGCGTGCACAGGGGTCTGGTGGTGTTGGGGAGGAGTAGGGGGGCCCAAGCTGAATTTTTGCACCAGGGCCCATGAGCCTTTAGCTACGCCCCTGGCTCGGGGTATTAATGGGTGAGGGTCCTGAATGAGGAACTCCCCTCTAATAAATCACAATGCCTTAAATGGGTTTTTTAATGATTGTGTTATATAAACTGGACGTCCCCCATAACTGTATCGTACAACCAGAGCCAGTGAATCACGTACAATCCCATCTATACCTTTCCACTCCACGCTGCTGACCTTTATACATTGCTGCCCCCAGTGGCTTTGGCTGGTTTATGCAGCTTTATCTATATCTCCACATTGTAGGTATAAGGACTTTACACTCTGCACTTTTCTTCGTCACCCAAGGTCAAGTGCGGGACCAACGCAGATTATCCATTCTTATCCTGCTTCCCCTCTTTTTATTTTATATTGGGGGCCAATCGTGAGCTTTTTGCATTGTTTTTATAAAAATGATGATTTACTTCATTCCTCATGTATTGGCCCTTTAACCCTTTCAAGACCGAGCTCATTTTGGCCTTCAGGACCAGCCCCATTTTTTCAAATCTGACATGTATCACTTTATGTGGTAATAACTCTGGAATGCTTTTGCCTATCCAAGCGATTCTGAGATTGTTTTCTCGTGACATATTGTACTTTATATTAGTGGAAAAATGTGGTCAATAATTTCATTGCTTATTTGTGAAAAACACCAAAATTTTGAGAAAATTGGCAAAAATTATGATTTTTCTCATTTTAAATGTATCTGCTTGTAAAAGAGATAGTAATACCACACAAAATAGTTAAAATTTCACATATTCCATATGTCTACTTTATATTTGCATCGTTTTTTGAACATTATTTTATTTTTCTATTACGTTACAAGGCTTAGAACTTTATCAGCAATTTCTCACATTTTCTAGAAAATTTCAAAAGGCGATTCTTACAAGGACCAGTTCAGTTCTAAAGCGGCTTTGAGGGCCTTATGTACTAGATAGACCCCATAAATCACCCCATATTAAAAACTGCACCCCTCAAAGTATTCAAAACAGCATTCAGAAAGTTTCTTAACTCTTTAGGCGTTTCACAAGAATTAAAGCAATGTAGAGGGGAAATTGACAAATTTTTTTTTTTTTTGCTGCAATTCATTGGTAAACCATTTTATTTGTAATACAGAAGGTTTTACTAGAGAAACGCAACACAATATTTATTGCCCAGATTCTGCAGTTTTTAGAAATATCCCACATGTGGCCCTAGTGTGATAATGGACTGAAGCACCGGCCTCAGAAGCAAAGGAGCACATAGTGGATTTTGTGGCCTCCTTTTTTTAGAATATATTTTAGGCACCATGTTGGGTTTGAAGAGGTCTTGTAGTGCCAAAACAGTGGAAATCCCCCAAAAGTGACACGGTTTTGGAAACTGCACCCCTCAAGGAATTTATCTAGGGGTATAGTTAGCATCTTGACCCCACAGGTCTTCTGCTATATTTATTGGAGTTTGCCTGTGAAAGTAAAAATCTACTTTTTTCTGAACAAAATATGAAAAAAAATAATATTTGCAAGGAATAAAGAATAAAAAGCACCCCAAAACTTATAAAGCTACTTCTCCCGATTACAGCAATACCCCATATGTGGTACTAAACTGCTGTTTGGACCCACGGCAGAGCTCAGAAGGGAAGGAGCGCCATTTGGATTTTGAAGCGCAGATTTTGCTGGATTGGTTTTCAGTGCCATGTCGCGTTTGCAACGCCCTGGAGGGAGTAAAACGGTGGAAACCCCCCAAAAGTGACCCCATTTTGTACACTACACCCCTCAAGGAATTTTTCTAGGGGTATAGTTAGCATTTTGACCCCACAGTTTTTTTGCTGAATTTAGTGGAATTAGGCCGTGAAAATGAAAACCTATTTTTTTTATGAAAAAACATAGAAATGTTTAATTTTTACAATGAATAAAGGAGAAAAATCTCCCCAAAATTTGTAAATAAATTTGTCCTGATTACAGCAATACGCCATATGTGGTAATAAACTGCTGTTTGGACCCACAGCAAGATTCAGAAGGGAAGGAACAATATTTGGCTTTTGGAGCTCAAATTTAGCTGGAACGGTTTTCCGGTGTCATGTCGCATTTGCAAAGCCCCTGAGGTACCAAAACAGTGGAAACCTCCCAAAAGTCCCTTTAGGGGACTGGAACGAGCGATCATTAGGTCGCTGGTACAATACACTGCAGTACTAATGTATTGCAGTATAATATCATTTTTACAGGCTCCTGTAACAGCTCGATCTCTGTTCCGGTCCATAGTCCCGGATGTCAGCTGTAATACACAGCGGACACCTGCAGAATATGGAGCGGGCGCAGCGCATGAGCCCGCTCCATATATAACCCCCTGCACGACGACATGCTATTAAGTCGTGGTGCGCAAAGGCGTTAATGCGCAGCGGATGGTTCAAAGTGAAAATTAACATTTTCCACTGATATGCCATTTTAATGCACAATGTGTTGTGCCCAGTTTGTGCCACTGAAGACAAATACCTCATACAATGTTGAGCGGGTTCTCCCGGATATAAAATATCATATATGTGGACGTAAGCTGGTGTTTGGGCACGCTGTGGGGCTCAGAAGGGAGGGAGCGCCATTTGGCTTTTGGAGCGCAGAGTATGCTTGGTAACTGTTCTGTTTGGGGTTTTGCTGGTATTTCAGTTTATAATGTGGGGCTACATGTAGGCTGGGCAGAGTACATCAGGACATAATAAGAGGGTATAATAATTTGGTAAATAAATAATAATCCGCAGATATGTGGCCAATGTCGCACTGATAAATGGCGCCCGATCTTATCAGCTTTTGGACACTGCACAATTTCTGTCGCTATATTCTGAGAGACAGAACTTTTTTTATTTTTTCTTCACCGGAGCCGTGCGAGGACTTATTTGTTGCGGGACAATCTGTAGTTTTCATTGGTACCATTTTAGGGTACATGTGATTTTTTTATCACTTTTTATTAGATTTTTTTGGCAAGCAAAGTGACAAAAAAAAAATTCTGACAATGTTTTTTGTCTTTTTTTTTTTACACTTTTCACCTTGCGCTATAAATTACATTTTAGTTTATTCTGCGGGTCGGTACGATTACGGCGATACCAGATGTATATCGTTTTTTTTATGTTTTGTGGCATTTGCGCAATAAAATCACTTTTTGATAAAATTATTTCTTTTTTGTGTCACCATATTCTGAGAGCCATAACTTTTTTATTTTTCAGTCAAAAAAGCTTTGTAAGGGCTTGTTTTTTGCGGGACGGGCTGCAGTTTTTATTGGTACTATTTTAGGGGACATGCGGCTTTTTGATCACTTTTTATTCTATATTTTTGGAGGGTTGATGACCAAAAAAATTGTGATTCTGACATAGTTTTTCAATTATTTTTTTTGCGCTGTTCACCGTGCGGAAAAAATAATATTATAGTTTTATAGTTTGGGTCGTTGTGAACGCGGTCATACCAAATATATGTACTTTTTTTTAACATTTTCATTTTTTCCCTATAATAAAAGACTTATTATAGGAAAAAAAGCATTTTTTGTTTTTGTAACTTTTATAACTTGTTTTTACACTTTTATGAAACATTTTTATTACTTTATTTTTTACTTGTTTTACTTGAAGACCTGCGGCACTGATCGCTGCTATAATACATTACACTACCTAGGTAGTGTAACGTATTATAAACTGTCAGTGTGACGATGAGAGTCACACTGACAGGAAGCTTATGAGGACCGGCCTCCGGCTGGTTCTCATAGGCTGTCGGCTCTGCCGTGGGGACCGGAAGTCTAGACACACAGTCTTCCTTTATGACGACACGACTCTTCGTCATGTGACCGGCCCCAATGTACTCCATGCACTCGCTGTAGACAGCCGGGGGCCACATGCAAGAACAGTATATGGGCCCCTTGCTCTGCAATATCTCATCATCGATCACCAGCCTTATGTCGCTCTACCAATCCATCAGTAATTGTTAGCCATAAAATGAATTACCTCAGGCCCTTACATGCGATCTAATACACAGAAGTAAGCGGCTTTAACCCCAGCCTGTTTTGGCCTTAAAAACCAAAACCGATATTTTCAAATCTGACATGTGTCCCTTTATGTGGTAATAACTTGGGAATGCTTTTACCTATCCCAGCGATTCTGAGATTGTTTTCTTGGGACATGTTGTACTTTATATTAGTGGAAAAGTTTGGTCGATAAATTCAATATTTATTTGTGAAAAACAAGAAAATGTACAAAAATTATGATTTTTCTATAAAATGTAAATGTATTTGCTTGTAAGATAATTAGTAATACCACACAAAATAGTTACTAGTTCACATCCCCCATATGTCTACTTTATGTTTGCATCATTTTTCTCGGATGTTACACGGCTTAGAACTTTAGCAGCAATTTCTCAAATTTTCAAGAAAATTTCAAAAGGCTATTTTTTCCGGGACCAGTTCAGTCTGAAGTGGCTATGAGGGGTCCATATATTAGAAACCCCCATAAAACACCTCATTTTCAAAACTGCACCCCTAAAAGTATTCAAAACAGCATTCACAACGTGTTTTAACCCTTTAGGCGTTTCACAGGAATAACAGGTGAAATTTACAATTTATTGTTTTTTTGGTCAAAATTAATTTGTAAAGCATTTGGCCCTAGTGTGCTAATGGCAGAGGCCTCAGGAGCAAAGGAGCACCCAGTGGATTTTGGGGCCTCCTTTTTTTTAAGAATATATTTTAGGCACCATGTCAGGTATGCAGAGCTTTTGTGGTGCCAAAACAGTGGAAACCACCCCAAAAGTTACACCAATCTGGAAACTACACCCCTCAAGGAATTTTTCTAGAGGTTTTTTTGCTAAATTTATTTGAATTAGTCTGTGAAAATTAAAATCTACTTTTTTTCTAAGAAGAACGTCGAATTTTCTAATTTTTGGAAAGAATAAAGGAGAAAGAGCACTACAACATTTGTAAAGCAATTTCTCCTAGTTACGGAAATATCCCATATGTGGTAATAAACTGCTGTTTGGACCCACAGCAGGGCTCAGAAGGGAGGGAGCGCCATTTGGATTTTTGGAGCACAGATTTTGTTGGGATGCTTTTAGGCCGCCATATTGCATTTGCAGAGCACCTGAAGTATCAATACAGTGGAAACCCCAAAGAATGATGCCATTTTGGAATCTATACCCATAAAAGAAAGGAATTAATCTAGTGGCCTAGAAAACTTGTCCCCACAGTTGTTTGGTCCATGAAAAATTAAAAATCTAAATTTCTCCATTTTTGTTCCTAAGGTGTAATAGGAGAAATAGCACAGCAAAAGTTTGTACACAATTTCAACCGAGTACGGCAACACCCCATATGTGGATGTAAACTGGTGTTTAGGCACATGGTTTGGCTCAGGAAATAAGGAGCACTATGCAATATTTCAGGCCCACAATGGTGGTATTTATCATGTTGTGCCGTGATTACAGACGATTTGAGGTGTCAAAATATTATAAACCCCACAGAAGTAACCCAATTTTTGAAGCTACACCCCTCAAGAAATTTACCTAGGGGTATAGTGAGAATTGTGACTATGTGACGGACACGTCTCATGGTATTCATCTAGGGGTATAGTAAGAATTATTAGTTGTGAAGTTGGCAGCCTGAAAATCCCGCACTGGAGGGAGGTGGAATGGCAGGTCCCACTGCTAACCCACCCACCATTCCATAAAATGCAGCCCAGAAAATACATTTATTAAAAAACATATGAAAATATTTTTTTTTGCTAAGGTTACACATCTACTCTGCATTTTATCCTCTCACCCAGCTTTATAACCCGGGTGAGAGGGTCACTCCCTCCATTACTATTACAGCTGCCTATAGGGCATAGTGTATTGGCTATAGGGAAAATATTTAGTTTATTTTGGGTTTTTACTAATATTACAATTAGCTATGACAGGTCTGATGACAGGCAATGACAGGTCTGATGACAGGTGATGATAGGCGATGACACATCTGATGACAGGCAAGATTACAGGTCTGATGACAGGCGATGACACATCTGATGACAGGCGATTACAGGTCTGATGACAGGCGATGACAGGTCTGATGACAGGCGATGACAGGTCTGATGAGCGTTGTTTTTTTTACATTTCAACTGAACCATAGGAGCGGAGCGTCCACCATTGACCCTGCTGTATTTGAAAGTGTGGAAACCCTACCTACCTACCAAATTCTAAATGAGAAGTGTCGTTGCTACCTAACCAGGACCTCAGGCAGTGGGCAATCTAGGGGTATACAGCTGGGTACAGGTGATAAGAGGACTGAGTACAGGACTGAAGACAGGACTAAGGACTGGTTTGGTGACACTGATCACCAGATGATGGTGGTTGTAGTGTTTTATCAGCTGGTGAGGGGACTGATTGCCGGCTTTATGTTCATTTTCATTCCTATCTACACAGCATCTGGCTCTGTCAGGCTCCAGGACACAGTTGAGCCCTCACAGAGCAGGAGATGCTGGTAAAATAATACGTCTGCGTTGTGATTGGCCAGTCAATACAGACTGCCAAATCACAGCACTTGACGGCACTGGACCATGATCAGGGGACTGTAGAGTGCGTACACTCCTACCGGGGGGAAGTGGCTTCACCTGCTCACCTTCCCCATTAATGGCCATACCTTTTCCCAAACCCCCTGTCCCTCTAATAAGACTCAGACACTTGGGTTGGATAAATTTGGCCACAGCAGCCATTTTATTTACAAACAAACATCAAGAACAACAATTTACAAATAATAATAACAATGGAAGGGGAGTCCTTGGAGCTACAAAAGTCTGTCACGAAACAGCCCAACTGCATAGTATTTTACTCCCAGCCGTCACCCTACTGGCTCAGGGGCACCGTTATACCTGCAGTTGGCTGACCTCAACCGCAACCACTCCCCGGGACTCCACCCAGCGGGATCCCAAATTGACAACTCCTCGGGACACCACCCAGCAGGAGCCCAAATTGACCAGACTACCAACCATAATAAATTGGGGATGGACCATACCCCCTATGAATCCCCCCCCCCCACAGTAATTTACCACCAACTCCAAGGACCCCCAATCCGCCATACAACTGCTGCGACATTGCAAAACTGTTCCACAGCATCCTCTGGTACCTGCGGAAAAACAAAAACAACGAGCAACAAAGCGAAATACCAAAATAACCAACACAGACGAACACAACATTTTGGGAGGGAGGGTGGGACAAGCTTCCCTGTGCTGTTAACTAAAGATGGCGGCGTCCTTCCTCTCTCCTACCCTTAAGTAACCTGACCTCGCCCCACTCACATACGCCCCTTCCTAACCACACCCCTAACTCCTTAACTCCTTCCCTTCCTACATCCCTGTTCATGGTGGCCTCCCCCTATGGCATTCTGCCGGGTCCAGCCTGTACTTGATCAGGGGACTGTAGAGTGCGTACACTCCTACCGGGGGGAAGTGGCTTCACCTACTCACCTTCCCCATTAATGGCCATACCTTTTCCCAAACCCCCTGTCCCTCTAATAAGACTCAGACACTTGGGTTGGATAAATTTGGCCACAGCAGCCATTTTATTTACAAACAAACATCAAGAACAACAATTTACAAATAATAGTAACAATAGAAGGGGAGTCCTTGGAGCTACAAAAGTCTGTCACGAAACAGCCCACCTGCATTGTATTTTACTCCCAGCCGTCACCCTACTGGCTCAGGGGAACCGTTATACCTGCAGTTGGCTGACCTCAACCGCAACCACTCCCCGGGACTCCACCCAGCGGGAGCCCAAATTGACCACTCCTCGGGACACCACCCAGCAGGAGCCCAAATTGACCAGACTACCAACCATAATAAATTGGGGAGGGACCATACCCCCTATGAATCCCCCCCCCACAGTAATTTACCACCAACTCCAAGGACCCCCAATCCGCCACACGAACATACTTAGACACCTTTAAGTATGCGAGCCCCCACCCAACAAGAGGGCCCTTTCGATACCTTCCTGCAGGCGCAGAGTCCACAGGTCAATCCCCACGGCCGTCAGGTGCACACCATCACCTAGCCAATAATTACCCTGGCCATCCCGATTAACCTTAACCCTGGCTTTATTTAACCGCGGCACCGATCTTGCATGCCGCCAAACCTTCCGCGGGACAATCTCTGACCACACCACCTTAATACCCGGGAAAACGGACCATAACCTGAGTAGATCGTATTTTATATCCCTGATCAACTCACGAAAAGGACGACTACCCAAATCGTTACCCCCGACATGTAACACCAAGACATCCGGGGCCCTGTCCATCAGTGCAAACCGATGCACGTCCGGCAACACCCGACTCCACAGCATCCCCCTACTCCCCAGCCACCGCACGACTACATCCTCCCGCCGAAAACACAACTGCCGCCCGTCCGGACGAACATCCGCCCGCTCCGCCCCCCAATGAACGTCGGAATGCCCGACGATCCACACCAATCGGCCCGCGGGTCCTGAAAAATAAAACCACTGATTAACAAAATGAGTAAGGATGCAAGCGAAACATGGAGGAGGAGAGAAAAAGTGACGAGGGTTTGCAGGAGGGAGTGTAGAGAAGGAGGGATTACGACTGGACTATCATATAAACTGAGGGCGCACATACAGCTGGAAACGGCGGGAATCCCATCGACCTATCCGCTTTACCACTTCCTCACCCAATCCCCATGCCACCGCCTCCGTTGCTGCCCCAATCCAAAAAGAATGGGGGGAAACCTGCTAATTTTTCGACTCCACATCTTCCCAGAAGTAACCATGGCAACCAATTCAAAAGATGAGAGTTGGTAGGTAGATTGGAGAGTCTGATAAGTGAGAACCATAGCCCACCATGCAGTAACAGCCAGATCCCCTAGAGGTAACAACTACTGCCACCATTATAGTGACAGCTACTGACTCCAATAATAGTGACAGCTACTGACCCCAATAATAGTGACAGCTACTGACCCCAATAATAGTGACAGCTACTGACCCCAATAATAGTGACAACTACTGACCCCAATAACAGTGACAGCTACTGACCCCAATAATAGTGACAGCTACTGATCCCAATAACAGTGACAGCTACTGACCCCAATAACAGTGACAGCTACTGACCCCAATAACAGTGACAGCTACTGACCCCAATAGTGACAGCTACTGACCCCAATAACAGTGACAGCTACTGACCCCAATAACAGTGACAGCTACTGACCCCAATAATAGTGACAGCTACTGACCCCAATAATAGTGACAGCTACTGACCCCAATAATAGTGACAGCTACTGACCCCAATAATAGTGACAGCTACTGACCCCAATAATAGTGACAGCTACTGACCCCAATAACAGTGACAGCTACTGACCCCAATAACAGTGACAGCTACTGACCCCAATAACAGTGACAGCTACTGACCCCAATAATAGTGACAGCTACTGACCCAATAATAGTGACAGCTATTGACCCCAATAATAGTGACAGCTACTGACCCCAATAACAGTGAAAGCTACTGACCCCAATAATAGTGACAGCTACTGACGCCAATAATAGTGACAGCTATTGACCCTAATAATAGTGACAGCTACTGACCCCAATAATAGTGACAGCTACTGACCCCAATAATAGTGACAGCTACTGACCCCAATAATAGTGACAGCTACTGACCCCAATAACAGTGACAGCTACTGACCCCAATAACAGTGACAGCTACTGACCCCAATAATAGTGACAGCTACTGACCCCAATAATAGTGACAGCTACTGACCCCAATTATAGTGACAGCTACTGACCCCAATAATAGTGACAGCTACTGACCCCGATAACAGTGACAGCTACTGACCCCAATAATAGTGACAGCTACTGACCCCAATAATAGTGACAGCTACTGACCCCAATAACAGTTTTCTGACGCAAACAATAACATCTTATTTATGGTGAATGATGAAGGGCTTAAAAAATTTCAAAAAACAATAAAAATAAAGATAAATTATTGGAGCACTCCGCTTTATTTTTTTATTGCACCCTCCTTTTGTACATTGGTGTTTCAGTGGGGTGCTGTGAGCAAAATACTTACCGATCCCCACATCTTGTATTTTTCGGGTCCAACGCCGCTCACGTGACCTTCCCCCAGACTTGTCTGAAGTCACTGTGCTTTTGAATAAACCGGAACTCAGGCTCTCAATGCATTCCTATGGAAGCCAGAACGAGGCCAGAACGAGGCCAGAACGAGGCCACAACGAGGCCAGAACGGGGCCAGAACGAGGCCAGAACGAGGCCACAACGAGGCCACAACGAGGCTCCATAGGAATGCATTGACTTCCAGGAATTCTGAACAGCAGTGATTCTAGACCAGGTCAGAATGGACCCGGAAAACGACAGGATTCGGGGATCGGTAAGTATTTCTACACACAGCACTCCAGTGAAACACCAATGTACAAATGGAGGGTGCAATAAAACAATAAAGTGGAGTGCTCCTTTAAATGCTAATTTAAATGTACTGCAAAATGGTCACAATGAAGGGAGACAAAAGCGGAAAAAATTATTTGCAGCTTAACCGACAAAATTGGTTGCAACATCAAGGGGTTAATAATTATATTACATGCAGATCACTGTATAGAGCTTTTCAGCTCCCCAGGGGCATACGGTTGGGAGCTTTGACTGGCGGGGTCACTTTAAGAATAAATAAATGGGGGGTGGCATCAAATCATCCTGATCTACAGGGATTGGCCAGTGATCACATGGTAGGGGGGCTATAGAGCTCCCTATAAGATAGTAATGCCCTTCGTCCTCTTTGGGCCCTGCAGCTTGGCGTCTTTCCCTCCCCCACTCCCTCTCTTGATTTGACTCCTTAATGACACGACCAATTTCGTTTTTTTATTTTCATTTATTACTATTTTTGAGGTGAAATTAGCAAAAAAAAAAAAAAAACAAATGCCCCATTTTCTGGGGGATTTCGTTTTTACGGCGTCTATCGTGCGGTAATAACTACATGTTCACTTTATTCTACGGATTAATACGATTACGGTGATATCGACTTTATATTTTTTCATGTTTTACCACTTTGTAAAACTATTTGTTAAAAAAATTTGTTTTGTGTCACCAAAATCTGAGAGCCATAACTTTTTTATGTTTCCGTTGATTGAGCGATGTGAGGGCTTATTTTTTGCGAGGCGAGCTTTTGTTGTTACAATTTTGGGGTGCGACTTTTTGACTAGTTTTTATTCTACTTTTTGGGGAAACTAACGTGTTCAGCGAGTGGGTTAGATAACATCAGATTGTAATAGTTCGGACTTTTGCAAACGCGGCGATATCAGTTATGCTAACTTATATGTTGTTTAACATTACTCTACAGAAAAAATGGGAAGAGGGAATTTTTTAGAAATGTAAATATTATTTTTGGGGATATTTGTAAAAAACTTTATTTTACTTATTTTTTAAATATCCTTTTTATTGTCAGTTTTCACATTTTCTTACAAACATTCCACGTAAAAGTTACATCATGAGTGCGCAGCTGTCATGGGATTAACTTTGAATTAAATTCAACATAACATAACATATAAACATATAAACATGGCATAAGTGTCGATCTTCATATGGACCGAAAACATGACTTCCCCCAACCCCGACACGACTTAGGTCATCAATGAGTTTCTACTTATCATTTATCCCCCAACTAGTTCAAAGTTGCAACCCCCCTAAAGTGCCTGCCAAGAGCTGCGTATAATACCACTTTGTGTGCTGGAAAGGCTTAACAATTTCCGCTATTTCGGCTGCTGTACACTGCGATTCTTTGAATATTTGCCACTTATCAAATAGCTTCTTGGTTCCCGTTTCCTTCCGCCTTTCCACCTCCACCCTCTCAAGAACTAATAACTGTTTTAGCCGTGACACAATCAGTTCTAACCCCGGCGTGTCTGCCTCCAACCATTTACTCAGCAGGCATCTCAAGGCTACCAGTAAAATCGTGTGCACCAGCACTGGACGTGATCTCACTCCTCGAGCACCCTCTTCCTCCGGCGGCCGCGCCTGATGGAATAGTAGCGCTTGAGGCGTCATTGGGAGGTTCGCTTTCCAATGATCCTCAATATATTTTTGTACCATCCCCCAAAATCGTATCGTATGTACGCCCCCCAACACTCCATGCCACAAATTCGTCAGTGGTGTATTGCACTTGGGACAGGAAGGATTGTGAAGGCAAAATATTAAAGCCATATATAGCTGCATGCATCAACTTAAAATAGGTTTCCCTCCAGCTCTCATTTATAACACTCTTCCGTACCATCTCCCAACCCCCCAGTATGATCTCTCCTATACCTGGATCTTGGGTCCACCGTTCCCAGTTTTTGAAACTAATCCTTGATTACGGACGAACAAAACCATCTCTCAGTGCTCTATACAACCCTGAAATGGTCGCTCGCCCAGTTGTTGGACCTATGACCTCATCTAAAGTGTGCGAGGTAGCTTCCATACTCAAATCCCTGAGCCTGGAGGTGTGAAAATGCTCGTACCTGAAGTATTTGTAAAAAATTGACCCTACCTGCTATGGGTCTGAGTTTAGTGGTGATTTCCTCCCCAGTTAACCACCTCCTTTCCTCTATGTGCATAAGATCCCCTGCGTTGTGAATTCCTACCCTCCCCCATGAGGCAAATCCGTCCCCCTTGCCTACTCCCGGTAAAAATTCCGGGTGTCCGCTCAACGCCATATATTTCGATACCAGGTGAGGTAACCCAAACTGCTTACGTACCACTTTCCAAGCTAGGACTGTATCTCTCAATACAATGGAGGTTTTGAGACGGCACGGAAGAGAAGCAACTCTACAATGTAACAAAGCTTTCAGGTTCCAGGGTGAGGCATACTCCCCCTCCAGATCTAAGTTGGAATAATTACTAGTTTCGTGAAGCCAATCTACTACATGACGAAAGAGACAGGCCACGTTATAACCCCTGACATTCAGAAAGTTCACACCCCCTTCTTGTTTGCCCATCATAAGCTTGGTAAGTGCTATGCGAGGCCTTTTTCCTGCCCATATAAATTTAGTGAATGAGGCCAAAAGTTTAGAGACATCCACATGCTTCAATAAGAGAGGGATTGTTTGAAAGGGGTATAGCAATCTGGGGAAACTAACCATCTTAATCAGGTGGCACCTTCCCAGGAGAGACAACGGCAATTGGCCCCATCTAGTGAGTTCCGCTTGTATTTTTTTAATTAACGGGGGATAATTTAGGCCATACAGGGTGTCCGGCACCCTCCCTATTCTGATACCCAGATAAGTAATGCAATGTTCAACCGGGGATATCCCACACCCCAAGGATTGCCAAAAGGTCTTAGGCAATGGCCTGCCCAACTCCAGCAGTTCGCTTTTAGCTAGGTTGACTTTATATCCCGAGCATTGCCCAAATTCCTGCAAAAATTGAAAAACTGTCCTTAAATGCTCTTGAGGATTTGACATAAAAAGTATAACGTCATCAGCGAACAGGGCTAACTTCACTGCCCGAGACCCTACTTGAATGCCTCTGAACATATCCGATTTCTCCAGAAATCTAGCCATAGGTCCCAATGCGAGATTGAATAACAGGGGCGACAGGGGACAACCCTGTCGTGTTCCTTTATGTAATTGGAAGGGATCCGACAGGAACCCTGAGGAGTGAACCCGTGCCTGCGGGTTATTGTGGACACCCTTCAGGAAGACCCGGAAGTCTCCCTGAACGTTCATTTTGTCCAGCACCATCCCCAGCCATTCCCATTGTATGTTATCAAAGGCTTTCTCTGCGTCTAACGCTAATAGTGCCGGCTGGTACCTGGCTGGGGATCGTGCCCGACTATTTCTAGCACCGTCAACACTTTGCGTAGATTCGTCAATGCTGCCCTGCCCTTTACAAATCCTACTTGTGATTTTCCCACCAGTGTGGGTAGATAAATAGCCAGCCGATTGGTCAAAATTTTTGTGAGCAATTTCTGATCTTGGTCTATCAGTGAAATGGGACGGTACGACCCCGGGTCAAGAGGATTCTTCCCCTTCTTGGGTAACACCTTTATATGCGCTACTTTGGCCTCTGCTGGTAAAGCACCCGTCCTTAGTAAAATATTATAGTATGCCACCAAGGTAGGGCTGATTTCTTCTCTCAGAGATTTAAAAAACTCTCCTGTGAATCCATCCGGACCCGGGGCCTTTCCGTTAGATAAGGTCTTAATGGCGCTCCGAACTTCCTCTAATGTAATCTCTGCGCTCAAGTGACCGTTCTGCTCCTGAGTGAGCCCTGGCAGCTTCACCTTCTCCAAAAATTCCCTCCCTTTTTGGAGATCTATGGGAGTTTCTGAGTAAAGGGCTTGGTAGTATTTACTTAATATGGTGTTGATTTTTTTGGGGTCTGAGGTAGAAGTTCCATTAGATTCGTTAAGTGTGGAAATGTGTGACGGTGCATACCTCCCCTTCGCTAATCGCGCTAATAATTTGCCCGCTTTATTGCCGAAACGCATTAGATCGGCATCAAATTGGGACCGGTAAATACTCTCTCTTTTGTCTAACCACTGATCAAACTGTCGCTTGGCTTCCCTCCATTTCTCCCCCAATGGCGGTGATGGAGAGTGTAGAAATGCTGTGTATGCACGCCGTAATCTGTCGCTCGCTGCCTTGTATCCTTCGGTCGTCTTGCGTTTAAGATTAGACATAAATTGCATAACTTTCCCCCTTATTACCACTTTAGCTGTACGCCAATACAATGATGGTTCTGAACGATGCGATACATTATCCCCATCAAATTCCATCCACCACCCCTTAAGGTTCTGTATAAAGCCCTCATCCTTTGCCAGAAAGGCGGGAAACCTCCAGATAAAATCCGTTCCTCTAGCTACTGTGTCGGCCAAGGTAATGGTAACCTGGGCATGGTCCGAAATAACTAGATCTTCAATCGCCGCTTCACGTAATCGTCGCGATAATGCGTCATTAACTAGCAAGTAATCAATACGCGACCATGACTGATGAACATGGGAGAAATGTGTATATTCCCGCGCATCTGGGTGTAGACTCCTCCACGCATCTATTAGGGCCGTGTGTCTTAAAAAGTCGGGCAAGATCTTATCTCTATTTCTCTGCGAACTAGTCCCTGCGCTCCTATCTGCCTTTGAAGACCTCACAGTGTTAAGGTCTCCCCCCAGAATCAAAAACCTAGTGCGATCCTGCTGGAGTTGGGTTTCCAAATGACCAAAAAAACCTGTGTTAACCGTATTTGGGCCATACACATTATGAATACTGATAGTTTCCCCTGCATGTTCCATCACTAGATGGATCCAACGGCCCTCGTCATCCCGTTCCTGGGACACCAGCGTAAACGCTAAATTTTTATGTACCAAAATTATAACTCCCGCCTTACCCTCCCTTGCCGACGAGCCAAAAACCTGACCCACCCAGAATTTTTGCAAATACTTAAACTCTGGCTCGGTAAGGTGAGTTTCCTGTAATAGGGCCACATCTGGGTGCAATCGTTTCATGTGTCGCAAAAGTTTGGTCCGTTTCTGTGGGGATCTCAGCCCTTTAACGTTCCAAGAGACTATTTTCATGTTATTGGGCCGTGCATAAAATGAGCTAAAGTGCCTAAAAGTCGTGATAGGTTCGGGGAGTCAGATCCGCCTTTTTCCAAGAGCCATGTATAAACATTAATAACATAACCAAAACCCGGCTTATAAACCAGAACCAAACTCCATGTCAAGGCCATCCGGCCCTTATCTAACAAAACCATAAAATCACCTACGGCAAGGGTTATCAGCCCCTTAATACCCACTGGTGTAAGTGACTTCACTTTTTTCTGTTGTGTCAAATCACGCCCCTCCCTCCCCCTCCCCCCCAGACCTGCATATATGTCTCCTTCAATGAGGAAGCAGCACCTGCCCTTACCACCTCTTACCCCTTTGTCACCTGTGCACACATTTATACATTCTCATATCGTCGGTTTAACACCCTAGAGTCCGTTTGGATTATATCCTCACATATCCACATAAATCTTGTTTCGCCTCTAGGTTTCCATGCCTCCTTTTCCCAGATCTCCTACCGCAACTTCCCCCAGTATGCCATCTGTGGCAGATATAACTAATCCCTTGCGTGGGGGAGGCATTGTCTCATTCCCGGTCGATCCCGCCCACAAGGAAAAATCTCAGAACCTGATCTAACTCACTCACTAATCTCCTGTAGCGAGAATGCAGGGAAATATCAAAAATGCATAAATTTCAACATTGTAACATTATAACATTAGGTCAGCTGTTGACCGGTACAGAGTGCCGTATAAAACCGCCAAATATCGCCCTCAAAACGTTCAAATTATCTGCAAACTTATCTGTAGCCGGTCGGAATCTGCAATTGGTCTACAGCGTCCACAAAATCATCATCACATCAGCTTAAATAAAATGGTGCTGAAAAGAACTTCGTCCGTCAATCAGGAGACGTAGATCGGGTGCGGTCCCGCATTCGACTCTGCGGCTTCGGAGAGTCCCCTCAATTTCCGGCTCGACCCCCCCGGGATCTTCCTGGTGTGGGCATTAAAGCTTCTGCCCAGGTTCGCTCCATATTTTGTCGGTTCCGTTTGGCTTCTCTTGACTTGCGATTTGGACTGTATGCTGGACTGTGACGCTCCTCTTCTTGCTGGGGTCTGTGCCTGCAAAGCTCTGTAAGTGCGTCCACCGCTTCCTGTGGCGTGGTGAAAACCTTGTTCCGCCCGTTCTCTTGAAACACCCGTAAGATGGCTGGGTACTGCAGGTTAAAGCGTATTTTAGCTTGGAACAGCGCGGTGCAGATCTTGCTGAAAGCCTGCCTTCGTTTTGCAACCTCCGCAGAGAAATCCTCAAAAAGTAGCACTTTCATGCCCATTATTTCCAAAGGACGCGATCTGCTGCGGAAAGCTTTCATGAGTGCCACCTTGTCATTGTAATCCAACAGCTTAAAGATTACTTGTCTGGGACGAAGCGAACTGTGGTCTTATTTTACTTTTTAAAATTCAGTTTAGAAGTCCCCCGAGTGGACTTGAACCAGCGATTATTGGATTGCTCACACGATCCACTGCAATACTAACGTATTGCAGTATATCATGATTTTTACAGCCACCTATGAAGCCCTGCCGGAGAACAAAGATGGCAGACCCTTCATTAGGCCCCCGGGCTGCCATGATAACCATCGGCATCCCGCTATAGCATCGTGGGGGCACAAGGGCACGTCAATGGGGGTCGCCCCTCTCATTCTAATGCTTTAGATGCTGCGGTCGTGATTGACTGTGGTATCTAAGGGGTTAAACGGGAAGACTCAAAGTGATTTTTGATTCTGTCCGTTGCAGTGAGGTGTTGGCTATATTACACAGCGAATACCCGCTAAGTATGGAGCGAGCTCAGCCCGTGACCCCGCTCCATACTTCCCCTTAACGACTGCCACGTACATGTATGTGGCATCTTGTTAAGGAGTTAGGGTATGTTCACACGCAGTGGTTTCAGACGTAATTCGGGAGTTTTAAGCCTCGAATTACGCATTAAAAAACACCCATAATACGCCTACAAACATCTGGCCATTGCTTTCAATGAGAATTACGATGTTCTGTTCCCACAAGCCTTTATTTTACGCGTCGCTGTCAAAATACGGCGCGTAAAATGACGGCTCGTCAAAAGAAGTGCAGGTCATTTCTTGGGGCGTTTGTGAAGGTGTTTTTCATTGACTCCATTGAAAAACAGCTCCAAAAACGTCCGTAAAGAACGCCGCGAAAAACGCGAGTTGTTAAAAAAAGTCTGAAAATCAGGAGTTATTTTCGCCTGAAAACCGCTCCGTATTTTCAGACGTTTTTGAGTTTGCGTGTGAACATAGCCTTAAATGTCATTTTGTTGATAATTGTTTCAGAGTTTTTATGTTCATCCTGTTTTGATCATTTTGTTCTGTTCCAGATGTCACAGCGGCGGTTCTAGGAGGATCTTGTCTCTACCGTTCGTGAAATCACCCGGAAACAACTGGAGCATGCCCATCGCGCCTGCAATGTTCTGGCACCCAGGGTGACCTGTTTATCTTGCAATGTGTTTATCCAACCAGCGGACAACGTCCTCAAATTTATTGTTAATAATAAAAGCTGTGGCCGACCCCCACTTTACCCCACATCTTGGTCTGGGTCTCAGTTATTTCATATAAATGTTAGAGGTTGTGTTATGTGGGGGTGATGTCATCATTGGTCCTGTCAGTCTTGTTTTACCAAATGTAATCCCCTGTGATACAATGCCATCACCCAAAACAACATGTAAAAATCAATGGAGGGGGGTAAATACTTTTTATTAGCACAGTATAACAGATGACCTTACATTGACCTCTGTGAAAAAAGACGCTAAAATGTCACTACATCAATGACTTGTGTTCTGGGGTCTGCGAAGCCCATAGCAGATATAAGTTCATAGCAGATACTAAACCATGGCAGCTCCAGAGCAGAACTGACCTTACTGTGACATCATGATGACATCACGGAGCTATGATGTCACAGAGAGCTGAGAAGTTGGGAATTCCCCTTGACAGCAGCAGAACTGACCTTACTGTGACATCATGATGACATCACGGAGCTATGATGTCACAGAGAGATGATGAGAGGTTATAAATATTCCCCTGACAGCTGCACGGTCTTACTTTCTGTGAATTGACACAGAGCGCGATTTTCTAATTGATTGGCGACTTTTCATTATTATGGAAATCAATGGACTGGGATTCTTCACCATCTTCTTGGCCTTTTGGTGTGTGGCCTGGCTCTCTGGTAGCTACACCCTGACTGTTATCAACAGCCATGCCCCCCCACTGATGTACATCAGGTAAGATGGAGAATTACACGACTTTTATAGTTTGGGAATGTATAAGGTAATTACTTAAATAAGGAGGAAATATCTAATTAACAAAATGGCTTCCATTACCCAGAGGGGCCGCAAGAGGACAGAGAAACGCATCTCCTCAGTCCTATAGATTATTATCTGACTGCTGATTATTAAGATGAAACAATTCTGACAATTTTTCTATATTATTTAACATTGAGCGTTTTTCTTTTTCTTTTACAGTGAAACGGGAAATTTCTTTCCCGAAAATATCCTGTTTAGAATAGGATTCATAGGAATGGCCATTGCCTGTAAGTAAATATCACGGAAGTGATTATAATATGCTCTTACTTCTGGGGGATGGCGGGTTATTATAAAAAGTCTTATATCTGATTATATTACTCTGGGGTCAAACCTACATTTATTTTTTACAAAAATGTGATTACTACGTCAGTGAGAGATGCAGGCTGGTTGCTAGGGGACTCATTGCTGGACAAGACTGTGGTTGTTAGGTAGTGTATCCCTAGCAACCAGACTGTCAGACATGACTCAGACTTGGCATCAGTCGCACCCTGGCCCCATCTCAGTCTACAGTAGTAATCAGAATTTTCTAAAAAATAAAAATAAAGTTTTGTTAATTTCAACTGATAATAATTGTCCGGATTAGACGATGTAGATAAATGTTCCCGTCTGTTATTGAAGGTTTCTTGTTGGGTTTAGCATTTGGTCCGCGTTTCATAGATGTTATTAGGTGGTTTTACACGTGGTACAGGATTAATTCGGCTCATTTGCTCTTTTTCAGCTCTGGGCCTGACGTTTCTACACTATAAGTACATCATGCTCCATGCTGAAGCCTTTGGGGATCGTCAGGCCTTGGTTCAAAAGATCCTCCTGGCAATTGGATGGTCATCATGCGTCGGGACAGCCATGATGGCTACATTCTCGGTAAGTTAATAAATGTTTTACGTTGATAGGGTTGTCCCATCTTCACTAAATAGGGACCCGCTGGCAATTAGCTAATTACTGTAGGTCCGGCAGCTGAACCCCTGGTGATCATGATCAGCGGTTATCACCGAGTGGCCACACACTAAAGTGGTACTACATGGCTTATTAGAATGAATGGACGGCCATGTAATAGATGTGTGTCCTCAATCCCCCAAGAGCAGAAGCCATTTTTTGTTAGTGGCTTTCTGCTCTGTCTAATAGGGAAGCAGGAGACCCCCCTCTATATCCATTATGTCTCCGGGGTTATTATATCAGAACACGTTAATTAGGATTTATTGGGAAGTTCTGGGGGTAAATTAGTGATTAGTTCCATAAGATTTGCTCTAACCTCTGTCTGCTTGTTTTCTAGACCTACTATTATCCAATAACTCACCGGATTAATGCTTGCATTGCATTCGGGTTTGGCAGCCTTTACAACCTTTGGCAGTCCATACTCCTATACAAATTGTCCGAAAGCCGAAACTTCATCAGCCATTTCAGACTGGCGTCCTGCATAATGGCCGTGACCTTAGTGGTTTCATGTATCCTTTCTTAAATAATATTTGAATGGAATCCAACCGTCCTTGTCTTTAGGTTCACATGTAGAAAACTTCATATCCTGAGGTGATCATTTCCCTTCATTTTCTGATCTCTGCCGTCAGATGGCGACATGCTGGTGTAACACAGCGTCATCTGGTAACATTGTTCAGCTTCTTGCAGGAAGATGCTGAATAGAAAGCAGCGGTACTGTCATTGCTATATATGTATTATATTAACATTTATCTTACATAAATGTGTAGTAAATCCTATAAGACACTTACTAAACATAAGAAACTTTATTTTCCTATATAATAAATTACCAGTCATTGGAAATAAGGTATCCGTATACACCCACCTGTGCGCTGGAGATCAGTGTGTAAAGGTATGTACAGTATATCTCATACATAATATCAAGTTATTGACATGCTGAGCTGCTGGTACAAACCAGTCGATGTAAAATTCCTTTAATCCGGTATTAATGAGATTATTCTGGATTATTGTATAGATTTTATTTGTACCCCTAGAAGCCGTTCTATAGGAAAACAATTGGACCTATAATCTTTGTGCTCGTTCTCAGCACCATGGTGATCGTGACGTCCGCAATGTAATGGATATGGTGTCATATGACAATGGGTCAGGTCCATTTTGGCATCGCCGTCAGTCACATGACTCCATGTAATAAACATTAAACCTCGGCTGGGGCGGAAAGTTCTTGTTTTGCGCAATTTTTTCTATATTAATTTTGATATTTTTTTAACAGATCAGTGAAATGACATCAAAGATCATAGAGTGGTCGATGTTGGTCCTCATTCTGGTGAATGTATTGAGCTACTATCAGAATATGCAGGTCAGTAGACGTCACCTCATTATCTCCTCGTATACCAGACCTCGTAATAACATTATTATTCATCTCTACAATCATGGGGTTTATAATGTGGATATTTGTTTCTTTTCTTAGAGTTTATCTATAACAATTACCTGGAAAAGCTTCACCATCTCCAAGAGCGAGAAGAACCATTTATAAACAATGGACACTACAGATGAGGTGGAATGGCACGTCACAGCCGAGCAGGAACTTCTCTGGGAACATCCTAAACTGCTTAACTCCAGAGATGGCGACCACTCCACCAGCTCCAACCTTTCTCCCAAATATCATCTTACATCAGGGGGAAAGAGCTACAAGAACCGTTTATAACCAGCGGACTCTACAGCGAGGTGGAATAGCAAGTCACAGCCGAGCAGGAACATCTCAAACTGCAAAGGCTCTAGAAATGCCACGAAATCTACCAGCTCCAAGCTTTCTCCAAAAAACAACTTACATCAGGGAGAAAGATCTACAAGATCCGTTTATAACCAGCGGACTCTACAGCGAGGTGGAATGGCACGTCACAGCCGAGCAGGAACATCTCAAACTGCAGAAGCTCCGGTTATACAACCAAGTGCCGAGACATCCACCACCTCCAACCTTTCTCCCAAATATCATCTTACCACAAGGAGAGAGAAGCAGCGGACTGTTTACTATTCTCATGGTCCTTGTTTGTTGGCTTATAAAACGGTTTAGTAAAGTCATTTTCTACCACCTGAAACCTGGTTTTGTCTTCATTACTGTCAATAATAATAATAATCCTGAGTCTTCCATAGATCTGTCCTCATGAACCTGGAGGAATAAGAACGTCTCAATGTTTTTGTAGCAAAATTCAGATTTATGAAAAATATAAATATATTTTTTACACTATAAGACGTACATTTTATCAATAAAAAAATCTTGCTACAAAATGTGTACACGTGATAGTCCGGACTCAGGGGAGCCTGGCGGCCCCTTATTAAACCTAATGAGAGGCCCCCCCTTTAGAGCGAATAGCGTGGGGGACACATGGGATCACTTCGCATCCCCTTTTACCCTTTTTTCTTCTTTCTTTTCCCTTATTCTGTTCCCTTGTTTTTCCTATATTCTGCTTTTCCCCCTATTTTGTCTTTTGGTGTCTTCTCACAACCCTTCTTTGGGGTGTGGCTTTACGGTATTTACCTTGTTCTAGAAGTTTCCTCAGGTTTGACCTTGTGACCAGGCAGATGTTGGCAACAGTCCAGGGATTGGTTTGAGGAGCTGAGCGGCGGGAAATCCTGGAGGATAAAAGGATGTCTGGTCCGATCAGCAGATTGTCTGAAGAAGCTGTTTGAAGCAGCCCCGCCCCGCCTTGTTCAAGGACAGAATTCCCGCCCACCCTCCCTTGTTCAAGGACAGAATTCCCGCTCACCCTCCCTTGTTCAAGGACAGAATTCCCGCCCACCCTCCGTTGTTCAAGGACAGAATTCCCGCCCACCCTCCCTTGTTCAAGGACAGAATTCCCGCCCACCCTCCCTTGTTCAAGGACAGAATCCCCGTCACGGAGTTTGTTAGTGGGTTGTCTAGCAGCTAATGCTGTGTGGACAAGTGCTTGTTTATTGGACGTTTCATTATTGGACATTATTTATTTAATTATTTATTTATTAATTCATTCAAGTTGATTATAAAGATTTATTAATATTTTTATGTTACCCATAATAAACACCACAGCCTTTTACTTCCAACTATATTGTACGCTTGACTTTTATTTAAGGTTTTTGAGGGGTTGCGAATGTTATTCCATGATCTGTATGATCGATGGTGGGTGGGGAGGGAATTCGATCACGATGTGAATATTGCATTCAGCTTCCCGTCAGCGGCCAGACACACCACTAGAGCCTGTGGAGGATGGTAAACTATTAGACCACCAAGGAGACAGCAATTTACCTTTTCTGTAAAGGATCTGCCAGGCACAACTTCTGTGTATACGCCCATAGGTAATCAGTCTGCACCCGAGTCTATGTCTCTGAGACTGACTCCAGCTTCCACCACTCAGGATGGCAGGCTTAGGAGTGGGAGAGCCTATCGCAGCCTGGCCAGACGGAGCTATCTCCCGCCCTCTGTCTATTTATACCTGCCTTTCCTGTTCCTCCTTTGCTTGTGATTCTTCTCGTGTGGTTTCCTGGCCCAGCTACAGCTTCTGACTATTTGATCCTGCTCCATACTGACCCTGGCTTTCTGACTACTCTCCTGCTCTGCGTTTGGTACCTCGTGCACTCCTGCTTTGACTCGGCTCGTTCACCAATCTTGTTGCTCACGGTGCTGCCGTGGGCAACTGCCCCATTTCCCTTTGCTTTGTGTTCCCTTGTCTGTTTGTCTCTTGCACTTACTGAGCGTAGGGACCGCCGCCCAGTTGTACCCCGTCGCCTACGGCGGGTCGTTGCAAGTAGGCAGGGACAGAGTGGCGGGTAGATTAGGGCTCACTTCTCCGTTTCCCTACCCCCGTCATTACATAATCACAAGCCCATATACCTAGTCTACCCTGGTCCCTGACACTACTATGGACCCCCTTGAGACCCTGGCCCAGCAAATGCAGGGTCTCTCCCTACAGGTCCAGGCCCTGGCTCAGAGGGTCAACCAGCCTGACGCTACCATGGTAGTGCCCCTCACCTCACCTCTTGAACCCCACCTCAAGTTGCCTGACCGGTTCTCAGGGGACCGGAGGACTTTTCTCTCCTTTCGGGAGAGTTGTAGGCTCTACTTTCGCTTAAAGCCTCACTCCTCAGGTTCTGAGAGCCAGCGGGTGCGTATTATTATGTCCCGGCTCCAGGAAGGGCCCGAAGAGTGGGCCTTCTCCTTGGCTCCTGACGCCCCTGAACTTTCCTCCGTTGATCGTTTCTTTTCTGCTCTCGGACTCATTTATGACGAGACTGACAGGACTGCCTTTGCTGAGAGTCAGCTGGTGAACTTACGTCAGGGTAAGAGACCTGTTGAGGAGTATTGTTCTGACTTTAGGAAGTGGTGCGTAGCTTCTCGGTGGAATGACCCTGCCTTAAGGTGCCAGTTTAGGTTGGGTCTGTCGAACGCCCTGAAAGACCTGCTAGTTAGCTATCCCTCTTCTGACTTCCTTGACCAGGTTATGGCTTTAGCGGTACGACTTGACCGACGTCTCAGGGAACGACAACTTGAACGTTTTTGTGTTTTCCCCTCTGACTCCCCCATGATGCCTCCCGAGGTCCCGTTGCTTCGCTCTTCCACGGCAGACTCGGAGGTACCTATGCAACTCGGGGCCTCCGTGTCCCCCCGACAACATAGAGAGTTCCGCAGGAAGAATGGTCACTGCTTCTACTGTGGAGATGACAAGCATCAAGTGAACAACTGTCCTAGGCGTAAGAATAAGCAGCCGGAAAACTTCCGCGCCTAAGTTATCATCGGGGAGGTCACTTGGGCGCACAGGTATTTCCCGTAAATATGAAACGTAATAAAATCTTGCTTCCCTTTCAGGTCTCTTTTGGTGGTAGGTCTGCTACCGGCAGTGCCTTCGTGGATTCAGGGTCTTCTACTAATATCATGTCTGTGGAATTTGCCAGATCTCTAGCTATGCCTTTAATTGATTTGCCTAAACCTGTCCCGGTAGTGGGTATCGACTCCACTCCTCTTGCTAATGGTTATTTTACACAGCATACCCCTGTTTTTGAACTCCTTGTTGGCTCCATGCATTTGGAGCAGTGCTCTGTACTGTTGATGCAGGGATTATCGTCCGATTTGGTTTTAGGCCTTCCCTGGTTGCAGTTGCATAATCCCACGTTTGACTGGAATACTGGGGAGCTTACCAAATGGGGTAATGAATGCTTGACGTCATGTTTTTCTGTTAATTCTATTTCTCCCCCTGAGGAGGTGAACACGCTACCTGAGTTTGTTCAGGACTTTGCTAATGTTTTCTCTAAGGAGGCCTGCGAAGTGTTACCTCCTCATAGAGAATACGATTGCGCTATCGAATTGGTACCAGGAGCTAAGCTCCCTAAGGGTAGGATATTTAATCTTTCTTGTCCCGAACGTGAAGCCATGAGAGAGTATATCCAGGGATGCCTGGCCAAGGGTTACATTCGCCCCTCTACTTCTCCGGTAGGTGCTGGCTTCTTCTACGTAGGGAAGAAGGATGGTGGTCTTAGGCCATGCATTGACTACCGTAACTTGAATAAGGTCACTGTAAGGAACCAGTATCCCCTTCCTTTGATTCCTGGTCTCTTTAATCAGGTTCAGGGGGCCCAATGGTTCTCTAAGTTTGATCTACGGTGGGCGTATAACCTTATCCGCATCAAAGAGGGGGATGAGTGGAAGACTGCGTTTAACATGCCCGAAGGTCATTTCGAATACCTCGTCATGCCCTTTGGGTTTTGTAATGCTCCTGCGGTCTTCCAGAATTTCATAAGTTAGATTTTAAGAGATTACCTGGGGGTATTTCTTGTAGTGTACCTTGATGACATACTGGTGTTTTCCAAGGACTGGTCCTCCCACATTGAGCATGTCAGGAAGGTGCTCCAGGTCCTTCGGGAAAACAAACTGTTTGCGAAAACCAAAATATGTTTGTTTGGGGTACAGGAGATACCATTTTTGGGTCAAATCCTCACTCCTCATGAATTCTGCATGGACCCCGCCAAGGTCCAAGCTGTGGCGGAATGGGTCCAACCTGCCTCCCTGAAGGCGTTACAGTGTTTCTTGGGGTTCGCTAATTATTACAGGAGATTTATTGCTAACTTCTCGGTCATCGCTAAGCCTCTTACGGACCTCACTCGCAAAGGTGCTGATCTCCTCCACTGGCCCCCTGAGGCTGTCCAGGCTTTTGAGGTCCTTAAGAAGTGCTTTATTTCGGCCACGGTGCTGGTTCAGCCCAACCAAATGGAGCCATTTATCGTGGAAGTTGACGCATCCGAGGTGGGAGTGGGGGCTGTCTTGTACCAGGTCCCTCACCCATCTCCGTCCCTGTGCCTACTTCTCCAGGAAGTTTTCGCACACTGAGAGTAACTATGATATTGGCAACCGCAAACTCTTAGCCATTAAATGGGCATTTGAAGAGTGGCGCCACTTCCTGGAGGGGGCTAGGCACCAGGTAACGTCCTTACCGACCACAAGAATCTGGTTTTCCTAGAATCTGCCCGGAGGCTAAACCCGAGACAAGCTCGATGGGCACTATTTTTTACCAGATTCAACTTTTTGGTTACCTATAGGGCTGGGTCTAAAAATATTAAGGCCGATGCACTGTCGCGTAGCTTCGTGGCCAGCCCTCCTTCGGAGGAAGATCCTGCTTGAATTTTGCCTCCTGGTATAATCATTTCTTCTATTGATTCTGATTTAGTCTCTGAAATTGCGGCTGATCAAGGTTCAGCTCCCGGGAACCTTCCTGAGGACAAGCTGTTTGTTCCCCTGCAATACCGGCTAAGGGTACTTAGGGAAAATCATGACTCCGCACTATCTGGTCATCCAGGCGTCCTGGGTACCAAACACCTCATTGCCAGAAACTATTGGTGGCCTAAAGACGTTAAGGCCTACTTCGCCGCTTGTGAGGTTTGTGCTAGGTCCAAGACTCCCAGGTCTCGACCAGCGGGCTTACTACGTTCTTTGCCCATTCCCCAGAGACCTTGGACCCATATCTCCATGGATTTTATCACCGATTTGCCTCCATCTCAAGGCAAGTCGGTGGTGTGGGTGGTAGTAGACCGCTTCAGTAAGATGTGCCAATTTGTGCCCCTCAAGAAACTACCTAATGCCAAGACGTTAGCTACCTTGTTTGTCAAACACATCCTGCGTCTCCATGGGGTCCCTGTCAATATTGTTTCGGTCAGAGGGGTACAATTTGTTTCATTGTTTTGGAGAGCCTTCTGTAAAAAGTTGGAGATTGATCTGTCCTTCTCCTCTGCCTTCCATCCTGAAACTAATGGTAAAACTGAGAGGACTAATCAATCTCTAGAACAATATTTAAGGTGTTTTATCTCTGACTGTCAATATGATTGGGTCTCATTCATTCCCCTCGCCGAATTTTCCCTTAATAACCGGGTCAGTAACTCGTCAGGGGTCTCCCCCTTTTTCTGTAATTTTGGGTTTAATCCACGGTTCTCCTCCGTCTCACCTGGTAGTTCCAACAATCCCGAGGTAGAGGTCGTTCATCGGGAACTGTGCACAGTCTGGGCCCAGGTTCAGAAGAACCTAGAGGCGTCCCAGAGCGTACAAAAAACTCAGGCTGATAGAAGACGTTCTGCGAACCCCTTGTTTATGGTCGGGGATCTGGTGTGGTTATCGTCTAGGAACCTTCGCCTTAAGGTCCCGTCCAAGAAGTTTGCTCCCCGGTTTATTGGGCCGTATAAGGTCATTGAAGTCCTCAATCCTGTCTCCTTCCGACTGGAGTTGCCCTCATCTTTTCGAATACATGACGTGTTTCATGCCTCCCTCCTTAAACGCTGCTCCCCGTCCTTGGCTCCCTCGAGGAAACCTCCTGTTCCCATTCTCACCCCTGAGGGGGTGGAATTCGAGGTGGCCAAGATTGTGGACAGCAAGATAGTCCAAGGCTCCCTCCAGTACCTGGTCCATTGGAGAGGATACGGGCCTGAGGAGAGGACTTGGGTACCCGCCCGGGATGTTCACGCTGGGGTATTGGTCAGGAGGTTCCACCTTCGTTTCCCCAAAAAACCAGGTCCACTTAGAAAGGGTCCGGTGGCCCCTCATAAAAGGGGGGGTACTGTAAAGGATCTGCCAGGCACAACTTCTGTGTATACGCCCATAGGTAATCAGTCTGCACCTGAGTCTATGTCTCTGAGACTGACTCCAGCTTCCACCACTCAGGATGGCAGGCTTAGGAGTGGGAGAGCCTATCGCAGCCTGGCCAGACGGAGCTAGCTCCCGCCCTCTGTCTATTTATACCTGCCTTTCCTGTTCCTCCTTTGCTTGTGATTCTTCTCGTGTGGTTTCCTGGCCCAGCTACAGCTTCTGACTATTTGATCCTGCTCCATACTGACCCTGGCTTGCTGACTACTCTCCTGCTCTGCGTTTGGTACCTCGTGCACTCCTGGTTTGACTCGGCTCGTTCACCACTCTTTTTGCTCAAGGTGTTGCCGTGGGCAACTGCCCCATTTCCCTTTGCTTTGTGTTCCCTTGTCTGTTTGTCTCTTGCACTTACTGAGCATAGGGACCGCCGCCCAGTTGTACCCCGTCGCCTAGGGCGGGTCGTTGCAAGTAGGCAGGGACAGAGTGGCGGGTAGATTAGGGCTAACTTGTCCGTTTCCCTACCCCCGTCATTACATTTTCCTTACCCAAGACCACCAGGGAACCAAATACTGACCCTCTATGTAATACACGGATGTGCTGGTTCCACCAGAGAGACGCTCTTTATAGATGAGGGCAGTGGCGTAGCTATAGGGGTCGCAAATGCAACCAGGCCCCTAAGCCTGTCTGCGCCGAGTCACTCACAGCACAGTGCAGAGGAGAAGGATCCTCCACCCATCGTGGGAACGGGGATAGGTAAGTAATTATGTTATAAGTTTTCTATTAGGTACATACTTATTGGGGCATTATACTGGGTATTGGAGGGGGGGGCGTTATATGGCAGCTGCTGAGGGGGCATTATACTGAATGAGACAGCTATGGGGGCTTTATGCTGTAGGGGGGCATTATACTTTATGTGGCAGCTATGGGTGGCAATATACTGTGGGGGCAGCTATAGGGGCATTATACTGTTGGCGCAGCTCTGGGGGGCATTATAGTGTGAGGGGCAACAATGGGCGCATTATACTGTAGGGGTTCAACTATGGGGACATTATTCTGTGGTGGTCAGCTATAAGGGGCATTATACTGTGTGGGGGCTGCTATGGGGAGCATTATACTGTGTGGGGGCAGCTATGGGGGGCCACTATACTGTGTGGTGGCATTAAACTGTGGGGGCATTATAGTGTGGGGGCATTCATAGGGTCTGTCGGGCAAGCTAGCTGGGAATTGTATACCCTAGTCTGTCTTGCTAAAGGTCTCCCAGTGTTTTCTAGTTCCCAGTGTTACCCGTTCCTGCTGCCTATACCCTGCATCCCGTACTATCGTTACCTGCTGTGAAAGCCAAGTCGTGTTCTTGCCACTGTCTACTTTGCCTCAGCTACCCGTTCAGAACTATAGACATTGTTTTGTACCTTGTTGGCCAGCTGCTTTCCCGCTACGCGGTACGGCCCAGTGGGTCCACACCCTGTGCCGTGACACCCAACAAGTGAAAATCCACTTCCTGGTTGGTGCTTGTTTGGCCAAGTTTTCTCAACTCATTTACATAGACTTAACAAGTCTTGTGTGAAAAATGCAGTCCGCACGGAAGTGCTTCCGTGTGGCATTGACTTCAATGGGTGCGTGATGCGTGAAAAACGCCCAAAGAACGGACATGTAGTGACTTTTTCGCAACGGACTCACGCAGCGTAAAAATCACGCACATGTCTGCACGGTGGGGTAGGTCTGTGCGTGAAAATCACGCGCGTTGCACGGACGTATATCCCGTTCGTCTGAATAAGCCCTTAGCATAAATAAATGGGGGGTGGCATCACATCATCATGATCTACAGGGATTGGCCAGTGATCACATGGTAGGGGGGCTATAGAGCTCCCTATAAGATAGTAATGCCCTTCGTCCTCTTTGGACCCTGCAGCTTGGCGTCTTTCCCTCCCCCACTCCCTCTCTTGATTTGACTCCTTAATGACACGACCAATGTAGTTTTTTTTATTTTAGTTTATTACTATTTGTGGGGTGAAATTAGCAAAAAAAAAAAAAAAAGCAAATGCGCCATTTCTGGGGGATTTCGTTTTTACGGCGTCTATTGTGCAGTAATAACTACATGTTCACTTTATTCTACGGATTAATACGATTACGGTGATATCGACTTTATATTTTTTCATGTTTTACCACTTTGGAAAACTATTTGTTAAGAAAAATTAGTTTTGCGTCGCAAAAATCTGAGAGCCATAACTTTTTTATGTTTCCATTGATTGAGCGATGTGAGGGCTTATTTTTTGCGAGGCGAGCTTTTGTTGTTACCATTTTGGGGTGCGTCTTTTTGACTAGTTTTTATTCTATTTTTTGGGGAAACTAACGTGACCAAAAAACAGCAAATTGGGTGTTTTAAACATTTTTTTTTGTTTTTTTTAAGCTGTTCAGCGAGTGGGTTAGATAACATTAGATTGTAAGGGTATGTTCATACGAGGTCATTAGGTCCGTAATTGACGGACGTATTTTGGCCGCAAGTACCGGACCGAACACAGTGCAGGGAGCCGGTCTCCTAGCATTATAGTTATGTATGACGCTAGGAGTCCCTGCCTCGCTGCCGGACAACTGTCTCGTACTGAAAACATGATTGCACTGTGTTCGGTCCGGTACTTGCGGCCGAAATACGTCCGTCAATTACGGACGTAATGACCTAATGACCTCGTGTGAACATACCCTCATAGTTCGGACTTTTGCAAACGCGGCGATATGAGTTGTTCTAACTTATATGTTGTTCAACATTACTTTAGAGAAAAAATGGGAAGAGGGGGAATTTTTGAGAAATTTAAATATTATTTTTTGGGATATTTGCAAAAAACTTTATTTAACTTTTTAAAATTCAGTTTAGAAGTCCCCCTAGTGGACTTGAACCAGCAATCATTGGATTGCTCACACGATCCACTGCAATACTAAAGTATTGCAGTATATCATGATTTTTACAGCCACCTATGAAGCCCTGCCGGAGAACAAAGATGGCAGACCCTTCATTAGGCCCCCGGGCTGCCATGATAACCATCGGCATCCCGCTAGAGCATCGTGGGGGCACAAGGGCACGTCAGAGGGGGTCGCCCCTCTCATTCTAATGCTTTAGATGCTGCGGTCGTGATTGACTGTGGCATCTAAGGGGTTAAACGGGAAGACAAAGTGATTTTTCATTCTGTCCGTTGCAGTGAGGTGTTGGCTATATTACACAGCGAATACCCGCTAAGTATGGAGCGAGCTCAGCCCGTGATCCCGCTCCATACTTTCCCTTAATGACTGTCACGTACATGTATGTGGCATCTTGTTAAGGAGTTAGGGTATGTTCACACGCAGTGGTTTCAGACGTAATTCGGGAGTTTTAAGCCTCGAATTCCGCCTGAAAAATCGCCCCTAATACGCCTACAAACATCTGCCCATTGCTTTCAATGGGAATTACGATGTTCTGTTCCCACGAGCCTTTATTTTACGCGTCGCTGTCAAAATACGGCGCGTAAAATGTCGGCTCGTCAAAAGAAGTGCAGGTCATTTCTTGGGGCGTTTGTGGAGGCGTTTTTCATTGACTCCATTGAAAAACAGCTCCAAAAATGTCCGTAAAGAACGCCGCGAAAAACGCGAGTTGTTAAAAAAAGTCTGAAAATCAGGAGTTATTTTCGCCTGAAAACAGCTCCGTATTTTCATACGTTTTTGAGTTTGCGTGTGAACATAGCCTTAAATGTCATTTTGTTGATAATTGTTTCAGAGTTTTTATGTTCATCCTGTTTTGATCATTTTGTTCTGTTCCAGATGTCACAGCGGCGGTTCTAGGAGGATCTTGTCTCTACCGCTCGTGAAATCACCCGGAAACAACTGGAGCATGCCCATCGCGCCTGCAATGTTCTGGCACCCAGGGTGACCTGTTTATCTTGCAATGTGTTTATCCAACCAGCGGACAACGTCCTCAAATTTATTGTTAATAATAAAAGCTGTGGCCGACCCCCACTTTACCCCACATCTTGGTCTGGGTCTCAGTTATTTCATATAAATGTTAGAGGTTGTGTTATATGGGGGTGATGCCATCATTGGTCCTGTCAGTCTTGTTTTACCAAATTTAATCCCCTGTGAAACAATGCCATCACCCAAAACAACATGGAAAAATCAATGGAGGGGGGTAAATACTTT